>NW_027643564.1:0-179735 GCF_032717465.1 Coenobita brevimanus
GACAAATGTGTGCAGAGGGTCAGAGGTGTGGACAATAGGGGGAGGGATGCCACAGGTAGACCAAATAGGACCTGGGACAAACTCCAATAATGTGTGACCTAGGGGATAAGGGACTGGCTAGAGAGGCTGCTAGAGATCAGGCAATATGGACAATTGCAGTTAGTTGACAAATGATGTCACATGCAAGTGTGTTAGCAGCTTCACATATGAAGCAATTAATCACTGATATATTCATCACCATCATCATCATCATCATGGGATTAAGGCATCTGGCTATAGACAGATAGAGTACTATTATTATTACCATCATCATTCATCATCATCATCATCCGGATCTCCTTTCCCACCCTAGGGCAGGATGAGGAGCAGCAACGTCCAGACAGCCAAAGTTTGCCCAGTTCAATGGGGCATGCCACCATTCACTCATCATTGTAGCCCTTAAAATCCAAGCTCCATCAGATGGGACAAAAATAATTTTACCACGTTCTGTAGCTTCTCATATACCTATCTGATACTGCCAATCCGAACGCTGTCACATTAAAAAGGGGTGCCAAATCCCTGATCATGCACTTCTCAGCACAAAATTCATCCAGCCAGCCTGGTCTTTTGTCAGTCCCTTAGCCTCACCAACTTTCATACCTCTCTTCCTCACATACTCATCCATCATATCCCTCCACCTTCTTCTTGGCCTACCATGCCTCCTCCCTCCTTCAAATTTGCTCAGATATACTTTTTTCACCACTCTATTGTCATCCATTCTCGCCACATGACCAAAACATCTCAGTACACTCTTCGATTATGGTGTCCACAGACTCCTTCACTCCACATCTTTCACAAATCACATTATCCCATATCCTATCAACTCTCTGTACGCCACATACATTCCTCAGCAGTTCCATCTTCACTGCTCTTACTCTTTACTTTTCATTTTCATGCCACACCATAGTCTCACATCCATATGTTAAAGCTGGCACTAACACTCCTTCATGTAAGCCTCGCACAGCTGCACCACTCAAGCCTCTGTTTCTTATCAAGGCCTTCATAGCATCAGCTACTTTCCTTCCTTGTGTCACTCTACTTTCCACTTCTTTTATAAATTTTCCTCTCTTTTTTATCACTGTACCCAGGTATTTGAAATTTCTCACCAATTCCAGTCTCTCTCCATTCACTGTAACATCACACTGGGAGTCACCTTCTCTCTCCATAACCATCACTTTACATCATTCATTCATCATCATCCAATCCTATGTTGCCCCATGAGGAGTGCATGAGCCTGGGGCTAGGCAAGTTGGTCCTGACCTTTAAGATGAGAGTGACCACCCTCACTCATCCCTGAGTGGCATTACGTGAGAAGGAACCCCAACCACCCCTTGGATATAAGCCTTCACCAGCTCAATCCGATTGGTGCTCCTTAATTACCCACTAAACCACCAGGTGTCAAAATTTGGTTATATGGTTACCACTCTGCGTAGCAAATGGTTTCCTGGTGCACAGGAAACCTTTTGGCTTGTCACTCAGTGAAGAGTCACCCACAGGCAGAAGGAAGAGGAAAGAATGAAGGAAAGAAAGACAGAAGAGGGAGTGTAAAGTCACCCATTGGCAGAGGGACAAGGAAAGAATGAAGGAAAGAAAGAAGAGGATGGAAGGAAAGAAGGATGGAGGAGAGGAAAGGGCAGACACCTGAGAGCAGCACTACATCAAATGAGTGGATGGTGAGCGCCCCCACCTACCATCATCACTTTACTCTTTTCTATATTTACTCTCAAGGCACAACACTCACAAACATCTACAAAATTCTGCACAAGTCTACCAAGTTCTTCACTGCTATTTGCAAGTAGCAGTGCATCATCAGCATACAGCAAATTCGAGATATTCCATCCATCGTCATTCCTTACCAACGCCATCCATCTCCCCATTAGTCGTGTTTTTACCTTTCATCACCCCATCCATATCTATATATATACTGAACAATCATGGGAACATCACACAACCTTGTCGCACGCCCACATGGATCGTGAACCATTCACTTAGATGCCTGCTTACCCATATACATGCCTCACTACAATCATAAAAGTTCTTGACAGCATCTAGCAGCTTGCCATCTATAAAGTACATGTGCAAAACCTACAATCCTTCTCTGTCTACTTTGTTGTATGCTTTTTCCAGATCCATGAACGCCATAAACACCTTATGGTCCTTCTCACAAGCCTTCTCTGCTATCTGTCTCACTGCAAATATTTGATCCACACATCCTCTGCCACTCTTTAAGCCACCCTGCTCATCACTTACTAGGACTTCTGATATCTCTCTTACTTTCTATAATAATTCTCCCATATACCTTCCCTACCACACTCAATTGACTTATGCCAAGTTAATTCTTGCACTCACTTCGCTCACCTTTACTTTTGTACATGGGTACAATCACTGCCTTCTTCCACTCTACTGGCACAGTTTCACTCATCCATGCCTTCTTGCATATCTCCAACAAGCATTTCATTCCACTCTCTCCACAACACTTAACCATCTCTGCATATAGCTAATCAACCCCAGCTGCTTTCCCATTTTCAGCCACTTCACAGCGTTCTTCGCCTCTGTGAGTATCACGTTTCCTGACTGTGCATTCTTTCTCTGTACACCCCCAAAACCAATTATGTAAACAGTTGCTTTGCTTTCTCCATTCACATTCACCAGGCTTTCACAATATTCTTCCCATCTGGTCCTTACTTCATCCCCAAGGGTTAATACTCTACTACTTACCTCTTTCATTATTCTTTCCACTGTCACCTCTACATTTCTGCACCTCTTTCCAGAATAAGTTCCTATTTTCAAATTAATTTGCATTAATTTTTCTTTCTAGATCATCGTTTACCTCCTTCTTCTTCCTCTTCACTAGTCTTTTTACAAGCTTCTTGCTCTCAATATATTCAGTTCTTATTTCAACTGAACCCCTGTCCTATTCATTCAACTTATTTTAACTAGGCCAAAAAGGGCCATATTGCCAGCATCAATACTGAAACATGATTGGGTGATGCTTGAGAGTCCATGGGCAAGAGATACAGTACAGCCAAGTCTTAGACTTAACATCAAATTGTCCTTTACCTCCCATTAAGCAGTTTTATAGTTAAATTAGTGACATGAAGGTTTAAGTCAACCATCTACGTATATTTACATTTATGTTCTGAGACCAGTGACTATGCTAGAATGTGTAAGTGCTTTCACTCAATGGCAGCTCTCCACATGCTGCAATTGTGTGTCATTTCCCTGGCCTGGATGTGTCTGTGATGGGTCTTACTCCACATATTCCTTGATCTGCCTATGAGCACTCTTTCCCTAAGTTCACTGAGATATGAACCTCAAAAAGTGCTGCTTCTTTCTAAGAATATACCATCGTATAACAGAAGCCAGGATAAATACTACATTTCACTTGCCCATACAAGCTGATGTAAACAACTCACAGTAGTGTATATTCATTTCAGAAAGAATGGGTGACTTTACATCCCCTCTTCTGTCTTTCTTTCCATCATTCTTTCCTCTTCCTTCTGCCTATAGGTGACTCTACACTGAGTGACATGCCAAATGGTTTCCTGTACACCAGGAAACCATTTACAACACTGGGTGGTAACCATATAACCAAATTATGGCACATGGTGGTAAGGTAATTCTGGTGCTCCAATCAGTTTGAGCTGGTGCAGGTTTATATCCAAGGGGTGGTTGGGGTTTATTGCTCAAGTAATGCCACTCAGGGAGAAGTGAGGCTGGTCACTCTCATCTTAAATGTCAAGACCAACTTGCATTGCTCCAGGCTCTTACACTTCTCATAGAGCAACATAGGATTGGATGATGGATGGATGGAACTAAGTCATTTATTTAAGAATAAGTTTATGATAACCTTAAAAAGTATCTACAGCATTTTGAAGGTAAGTTAATGGAGGGTGAATTACAGTCAGTTCTCTTTCACTCTTCAATGATCGTTTATCAAAATGTCGGGAGAGTTTGGAGCTACTTCTGGAAAAGTGTGGGACCCATTTGACATATCTGCAGAGTACCAGGCCCCTGGCGATGGGACAGCATAGATCAGATCCCTGGCTCTTTTGCTGAATTCACAGGTGTCAAGTCAGGATGACTTTGGTTGGGTGATCAATAGTTCTTTCATCTTAATTTGGCTCAGATTTAAACCATTGTAGCTTATTTCATGGAGAAAAAATATATATATATAAACTCCAGCTATAATTGCTTTTAATTTTTGCTCTTACTGTCCCTCCACACTGCCTCCACTTACCTCTACTTTATATTTACCTTTTGTTTATCACCTTCCATGTCTCCTGGCACTTCATCTTCACCACCACTATCAAACAGTTCTGAAGGTGGTTGTGTTTCAGGATTCAGAATTTCTCTCTCTGTGAACCATGATCCTCTTTTCTCTTCCTCCTCTTCTGCACTTTTCCTTGCTTCATCAATTTCATCATGATGTGTAGAGGGTTCAATTTTGATATGTCTTCCTGAAAACTGAGACAATAGTTATTATTATTGTTTTGTACTACAGGTTGGTTGAGGTTCATTTCTCATGTAATTCTGCTAATGGAGGAGTAACTTGTCACTCTTGTCTTAAATATCTGGCAAGAGTAACCTAACCCCAGACCCACGTGCTTTGATGGGGTAATGTCGTTTTGAGGGTGGGTAGATGGATGCTTGCATTAATATTAATGATAATAATAATAATAATAATAATAATAATAATAATAAAATAATATTAATAATAATAATAATTTTTTCATTCATCTAATACAGTGTTGCCCGATAAGGTGCATAGGAGCCCAGGCCTAGGCACGTTGGTCCTGACATTTAAGATGAGAGTGACCAGCCTCACTCATCCCTGAGTAGCACTGCATAAGCAATAAGCCCCAACCACTCCTTGGACATAACCCTGCACCAGTTCAATCTGACTGGAGCGCCTTACTTGCCCACTAAACCACCAGGCGCCATAATTTGGTTATAAGGTCGCCATCCAGTATAGTGAATGGTTTCCTGGAGTACAGAAAACCATTTGGCTTATCACTCTGTGTCGAGTCACCTGTAGACTGAAGGAAGAGGAAAGAATGATGGAAAGAGAGAGAGAGGAAGGATGGAACGAAGGAAGGAAGAGAGGAAAGAGCAGGCACCCGAGAGCAGCACTACATCGAGTGAGTGGATGGTGAGTGCCCCCACCAACCACTAATAATAATAATAATAATAATAATAATAATAACCAGAACTCTGTAACTGTTCTTACAGTCACTAGTCTCCACCTACTCTTTCTTACAATAACCTTGGCCCTGCTGGGAGGAGTTAAATTTTTTTCTATCAGCAATGGCCCATACCATGACACACAATCTGGGTCAAACAAGGCATGTGTCTCCTACTGTTTCTTACAATGACCTTGACCCCACTGGCAACATTTAAGTTTTTTTTCTATCAGCAATGGTCCATGCCAGGACACATAACCTGGGCCCTTCAGATTCTTTGCATAGTCTCCGGTTCTCCAGGAATCGTTGTGAGACTCTGAGGCGATATTAATAATAATAATACCAGCGAAAACAAGTGTCTCCACCTACATAGTGGGTGGTGACAAATAATAATAATAATAACAATAATGATAATCATCATCATCATCATCATCATCATCATCTGGACCTCCTTTCCCACCTTAGGGCAGGGTGAGGAGTAGCAACGTCAAGACAGCCCAGATCTGCCCAATCCAATGGGCCATGCTTCCATTCACTCATCATTCAAGCTCCTGGATTCCTGGCTCTATCAGATACACCAAAAACATTCACCAAATACGGTAGCTTCACATAAACATATCTGATAGAATCAACCCAGACGCTGTCACATTAAAAAGGGGTGCCAAATCCCTGATCATGCGCTTCTCATCACAATATTCACCCAGCCAGCTCGATCTTCCCCTAGCCTCAGTAACTTCCAAGTCTTTCTTCCTCACACACTCATCCACCATATCCCTCCACCATCTCCTTGGCCTACCTCGCCTCCATCAGATTCACTCAGATATACCTTTTTCACCACTCTATTGTTATCCATTCTCTCCACATGACCATACCATCTCAGTACACTCTTTACAATTCTGGTGTACACAGACTTCCTCACTCCACATCTTTCACGAACCACATTATTTCATATCCAATCATTCTCTGTACTCCACATACATTCCTCAGCAGTCCCATCTCCACTCTCTAGACTTTTAATTTTCATGCCACACCATACTTTCACATCCATATATAAAAGTAGGCACTAACACTCCTTCATGTAAGCCTCATGCAGCTGCAATACTCAAGCCCCTGTTTCTTATCAAGGCCTTCACTGCACCAGCTACTTTTCTTCTTTGTGTCACTCTACTTTCCACTTCTTTTTTACATTTTCCTCTCTTTTTTATCACTATACCCAGGTATTTGAACTCTCTCACCAATTCCAGTCTCTCTCCATTCACTGTAACATCACACTGGGAGTCACCATCTCTCTCAATAGCCATCACTTTACTCTTTTCTACATTTACTCTCAGGGCACGATGCTCACAGACATCAGCAAAACTCTGCACTAGTCTACCAAGTTCTTGTCCTGTATTTGCAAGTAGTACCGTCCTACATCATCAGCATTTAACAAATCTGAGATATTCCATCCATCACCATCCATTACCAACACCATCCCCCTCTCCATTACTTGAGCTTTTACTTCTCTCAGCACCCCATCCATATATATATATACTGAACAACCATGGGGACATCACACAACCCTGTCACATGCCCACATCAATCAAGAACCATTCACTTGGATGCCCATTTACCCTTACACATGCTTCATTACCATCATAAAAACTCTTGACGGCACATAGCAGCTTACCATCTACACCGTACATGCGCAACACCTTCCACAATCCTTCTGTCTACTTTGTCGTATGCTTTTTTTAGATCCATGAATGCCATAAACACTGACAGCCCTTCTCACATGCCTTCTCCACTATCTGTCTCACTGCAAATATTTGATCTACATATCCTCTGCCACTCCTAAAGCCATTCTGTCCATTACTCACCAGGACTTCTGATGTCTCTCTTACTTTCTTTATAATAATTCTTCCATATACCTTCCCTAACACACTCAATAAACTTATGCCACGATAATTCTTGCACTCATTTCGCTCACCTTTGTTTTTTTACAGGGGTACAATCAAAGTCTTTTTCCACTCTGCTGGCACAGTTTCACTCATTCCTGCCTTCTTAAATATCTCCCACATGCACTTCATTCATAATAACAATAATAATAATAATAATAATAATAATAATAATACAGTGAGTCCTTGATATACAAAAGGGATACGGAACAAAAAAAAACTTTCGTCATTCAAAAGTTCATATATTGGAATGATTTTCCCCATTGAAATATACATATAAATGGGGGGATGTGTCCCAGGACACCCTCGGACCTCCACCTAAACTTCACCCCCCCCTGTTAAGAAGTAAGTAATACCTGTCCACAATTGCAGAGATGGAGGTGGCCATATTCTTGTACATCTCCTTTTTCTTCGTCACAGTCCCAGTGGTGGAAACAGCAAGGCCTAAAGCACACCCAATCTCCGAGACTCCCTGCCCCTCCTCATGGGGTCTTATAATTTCCAATTTCCTTTCCAGAATTAGAGTACGATGCCGCTGCTTCTTTGCAGCGGGCTCCCCCAATGCTGGAGATGATGCAAGGCACTTGGGAGGCATGGCGAAACAATACGAAAAGGTGAAGGGCAGCGAAAATATCCTCACGTACAGCAAGGCTGTGAGGAGAGGAGGGACGTGGACTCAACTGAGAAGCGCGTGAAAATTTGTTTACCAGAGAGGGGTTAGTTTGTTTTCTCTCGGCAAGCGAGTACGGCGCTATGCACTGCACCCATTTTGAATTTTTCATACAGTATTCCATTAACCCCTTCATAACTGCCGGCCTTGAACAACACTTCACTGTTTCAGTGTCAATGACACTGAGTTGATGCGAAAGGTGAATTCTTGATCGTGAGACATAAGTTCTTGGAAATTTTGGGCTTTCCTGTGAAAGGTAAATTAGCAAACCTAATTCATGTGAAACATAAGGGCTCGCTGTATTTACTTACCATTGCAATCTAATTCTTTGCTGATTTCAGCCCACAACTTATCAACATTTCTGTTGGCGAGCAGTTTACTCCTCTTGTCCTACAATAGTGGTCTCTGAAATACACTGGTAATCAAGATCCCAACATCCATCTTGATCTTCTCCACGTCTACCACGCAGGTTGAGCAGGTAAGAATGGTCCGAGGAAACCGAAAAATGTGTCGGTGTGGGCTGCACATGCCAGCACGCTTGAACTCGCTTCTATTACATTTGTGTGTAAGGTTTAATTCTTGGCGCAGGTCGGCGCCGATAGCCCACGTGGAAACCTGCTTTCTCTGTGAGCACACCCTACAGGCACCTCCAGGTTCAATATGTATAAATATGATGGTTTTTGGCCTTGCAAATTTTTTTCTACTGCACCTATGTATCCATTAAGAAACATGTACAATATGATATAGCCACAATCCGGTATACAGCAAAGCCCCAGGTTTAGCGACATCTTCATTCGTGGTTCCATGGTTAGCAGTGGTCTGCAAATATTCCCAAACACCGGGTTTCATGCAAAAACTCCTATGTTTGCAGTGAGAAAAACGTAAACTAGCCACGCATGGAAAGTGATCGTCACTTGTGGAGGTGCCAGAGGTGGTGGGAAGCAGTAGCCTCACCACTTGCCTCAGAAATTACACCCTCATCCCTTCCACCTCACTCCAGCCTTACGTGTGTTTCCTTGCCTATTATGTATAGTACTTTTGAATTAATACTAGTTTCTTTTCAGGTGTGATCAGTATATTTTACACTGCATAAATGAGTTTTAGGAGGAGTTGGCATGGGACCCGCAACCAATTAGCCTATTTTCCATAGGATCAATTACCAAACTTCAGCAGTTTCACGGTTGACGGTACAGGGAGTCCCCAATATACGAAGCCCCAATATACAAAAATTCGATAGTAGGAAAGTGAAAAATATAGGAAAAATTCCCCTATACGAAAGGCATATGCTTCGATGGTACAAAAAGCGCAACGAGAAAATGATTTAAATTTGGTGTGTGACCGTCTTCAGCACCACTATCGTGTATGGCAAGGCAAGCAACTACCTCAACTTCATCCCATTCTGTTCCCACTCCCCGGCTGTGTAGTGCGTGCCTTCTGTACTCTGAGAATCTTTTGCATCTTGCATCATGCCACCCAAGCGTCCTTCACCTTCATCATCATCATCATCTGTGGAACCTCTCAAGAAGAAACAACACCGAACCCTGACACTGGAGAGCAAGCTCAAAATTATCAAGAGGCACGAGGAAGGCCAGGGCGTGAGTAAGATTGAGCCTCACCTGTATATACTGTACAGTACTGTTTTCTATTTTTTGCTCAGTAATTTGATAAATAAACAACTGCTTAAAGTTCATTTAGCTTTTATTAACATTTCTACTGTAGATTTAAGAGCTTACAACCAGCCTAGTACAGTACAGAGTAGTTAGTTGACAGTTTTTGGAGGGCTTCTGAAGAGCATCACCTCATTTTCTTAAGTTTCTTATGGGGAAAAATGCTTCATTATATGAAAAATCGATATACAAAAGCTTTTAAAGGTACCTAACCCTTTCGTTTATTGGGGACTCCCTGTATGTTTCACAGAACCAATTAGGTGCAAAGCCTGGGGTTTTACTGTACAATCATCTAGCATGCAACTGATCACTTTAATGATAAATGAAAACTTATACCCAGTTTTGTGTTAATGTGAGCAATAACTGCTTAAATGATTTTTGCAATGTTCGCATACAATGATCCTGTGTGGATGTGTGCCACTCGTACAGGCCGACAGCCATACATCTGAGCCACGATGGGTGCCCTGTGTTTACATGCGCATCGGAACACCATTATTACTGCAAAATAACACTGCAAGTGCATGATGAATGGTGCAGTGTGCAATATCAATTGGAGAGATCACTATTTTTGTGCAAAATACCAAAACTTGTGACCTGGAAAACATTTCATTGCTCTCCTGCTGCCTCATTGTATCGCTCTCCCGCTGCCTCATTGGATCGCTCCCCACCCACCCCACCACTAAACTCTCCCTCGGCCCCACCACATCGTTTTTTCCATCACTCATCACCTCCTCCCGATGACCTGGAGTGATTGCCCAGGCCCTCCAGCTGTCCCCCACATTAGCCTCAATGTGGTGGGGTGGGGTGGGGTGGCGGGGACCCTTTGTGACGACTCTGACCGGCCGACGACATACTTAAGATGGGTGGGCAGAAATGCATTTTGAGATGTTAGGTTACATGGCCCCTGATCTCCACCGTAAACTCACTGAACCGATGTTAAATCAAAACTGATTTAGGATTTATCAGTATCCAAATGGTTCTTACTTAGCGTAACCCAATCATAAACTGAGCTGTGACGGTACATATAAACGTTTCAACTTGCACATGCCATTTTTCTTTACAATGTGCTGTTCCTACTCGATGTTATTCTTGTAGTGAGGTGAGTCATGAAGGCTAATCCCTCCAGTCAGAAAAAGCTCTCTTAAGCTGTCCAAATCATCTGGAGGTAGCAAGAATAGAACATAAATGATGACCTCCAGATGAAGGGGCTAATGTATCATTTCTGTGAATGACTGAGTCAGTGTACCATGGCTATAACAAACTATCAAAGTTCTATTAAGCCAATCTGCCACATTAACCACTTGGTACTGTGCTTACCTGTGCTTCTGCTCTCCTGCCCAGCTTATGTCTGGCCAGGAGTGTAGCAGGGGGCAGTGGTTGTTTAAGCTGGTACCATCCTCTCCTCCTTAAGAATGTCATGTCCACTAGTGAAGAACTGAGAATAGTGTGACAGCTGACCACTTAATGATGCCGGCACCATCTTTTTCTTCTTCTTCCGGCTGTTGAGGACACGAGAATCAGTTTACTGAACAGGCATCCCTAGCAATCTGGTGCCACACTGCCAAATAATTTGCTTAACTGATAATCACATTTTAGCACAATAGCATACTGTGGGAGTTGGGGACACTCATCCTTGACAAAAGAAACCTGTGGTTAGGGTGTTGATGATTCTATTAAATGTCATGAAAATGGAGAAACCTTCCCCAGTGCTTCCACAACTGAGATCTGGTTATGAGAGTTTGGTCATGTCTGGATCCAGCGATCTGATATCTCAAATTTACAGAAATCTAGTCTAGCTCGCTCAATTAAGTGACTACAAATTTATTAGCCAGAGTCCACATTAAACAATAACAAGGAAAATATCTGCCCAAACATTATACAGTAAAAGGTTGATATAACAAATAATTCAGCCAACCCCTATTCCGTTTTATCAAAAATTCCGCTTTTCAAGCTTCTGTTCCAAAACCATAGATGGAATGGAATTTTCCGGAAATTTGTGATATTTCCGATATTTCTTCCCTAACTCGTGACCTGAAGCCTACACACAGTTGCTACTAAATAGCTTCTTTTACTACACACAGACATGATGCCTATGCTAGTCATAATGATACACAAAGAGCAGTCAGAACCCACAATAATAATAATAATACAATAATAAAAATTAAAAAACAGTAAAAAACTCACCTCCAAATGAGGGGGATATGACTTGGGCATCGTGATTTTTCCACAGCCACGGACAAAACGGCTTGTTTCCGTTACGGAAACCCAAACGCTTCGCCACAGAACAGAAAACTTCCAGTATGTTGCGAGTACCTTATGAAAGAAAGTTGTTCCGTTTTCTCAAGCTTCCGTTTTATTCCAAGTTCATTATATCAAGCTTTTACTGTATTTAAACCATAAGCACTAATGAACAGCAGAACTGGCATTCAAAAGAGGAGGGAAAACATCCAAGTACTGAAAATGAGTCTTAACAATATTTTCTGAAAATTTAATCACTACAAGAAAACCGATGAACAGCAAGTATGCCCTATCATTTATATCCTACACTGACAGCTGAGCACTCTTCCTGTGATAAATGAGGAGAAAACAATGAGAAAGGAGGGAAGATATGAAAAAAAGAAGAGAAAAAGGGATAAGAGAAGAGAAGGAAGATGGAAAGGACAAGCAACTGGGGATGTACAGAAGACAGAAAAAGAGGTGAAAGAGAAAGGGTGAAGAGGAGCAGAAAGGGCATAACAGAAAAGGAAAAGGGAGAGAGAGTGAGGACAGTGGGGGGAAAGAGAAAGCACAGACAGAAGAACTCTTAATAGAGAGGAAGAAAAATGAAGAGAGAGGGAGAAGTTAGGAAAACAAAGAAAGAAGAGAATAAAAATGAAAAGACGGAACGAAGAAAGGAAAAGAAGAAAAAGAAAAAAGGGAAGCTGGAAATTTACTGTGGTTGCTAATATAACATACTGATAATAAACGCAGCACATACCATAGATGTACAGCTGCAAGCACATGAAACTGACACAATAGTTAGGGTGGTTCTGGCTGATAAGTCACACTGGTGGAAGGATGACATAATGGAATGGTAACATCATCACCCTCACCTAACTCCACCTACTACCACCCTCTTCCCCACACCGCAACTTGCTAGTCAAAGCAGCCTAGTACTTCTGAGTAAGATCTACCACAGAATCTCTTTTTCACATGCTTGCAACTGTACAGTGATTGTATGCACCAGCGAGTTATGAGATGTAGTAGTGATTTCACTAAGTTAGGGATGACAGTAATGTATAGTGACAATAAGATGTTACTAACCTCTCTGGACCATATATCTCCTTCCAATGGTGGCTGATGAAGTTGTAAATATGGATCTTCCAGTGGTAAAAGCCACTACGTGCTGAGTGGGGTTCTTTGATATGTAGGTTGTACAGCACTAATAGTAAGACTTGCAATCTGAAATGCACATGATACACATTACATTTGTAGAGTACAGAATAGGAGCATAATGAACAATTCTTTCCAGCACTAATGATTACACACAATGTTCTTGAGTATAAGATGATGAATTACTTACTCTTGTACAGTATGGGACATGACTAACGATACAGCTAGAGTCTACTGCAGGTCTTTGCGAACACTCAACACAATAACTGTATATGTATATGGACACCTCATCCAACAAGACACCTCAAACACTAACAAATAACAATGCTAGGACCTCCTTACGGAGGATATGAACTGGGCAATGAGAAAGCTTGGGATCAAGGAGTGGCTGGTTAGAGTGGTTATGGCTATGTATGCGGGTGTTTGCACCCAAGCAAGAGTGAATGGAGATTTTTGAGTGACAAGTTTTTCATGAATGCTGGCATGCATCAAGGGTCAGTCTTGGGCCCCTTATTGTTTGTCACAATGCTTGAAGCTCTCTCAAGTGTCTGCAGATATGGTCTCCAAAGTAATGCATGCCGATGACCAGGTGTTGATTGCAGCAACTGGAAGGGAGGTGGAGGAATGATTTAGGAAGAGGAGAGACAGAATGGAGCACAGAGGTTTGACAGTAAATGCAGACAAAACAGAAATGATATCTTCAGCTGGTGGTGGTACTGTCAATGCAGAGGGAGTGTGGCCATGTGCAGCCTGTCACAAGAGTGTGGGAAGTAACTCCACCTTGTGTAGTGTTTGTGATAAGCTGGTGCTAAGTGATGCAGTGGTACTACAGTTAAGCTGCTAAATATGTTTTTCATGTGTGCAATGTCTCAGGGTGAGCAAGTAGAAATTGTCGGGCATGAAAGGACTGATCTTGCTGATGAGCCTCTTGAGTGTGTGGAAGAGTTTTGTTATCTGGAGGACAAGTTATGTGCTGGAGGTGGGGCTGTAGCTACCTCTGTGGCTAAGAGAAGGAGTGATTGGAGGAAATTCAGGGAGCTGTTGCCTCTCCCAACATTGAGGGATCTTTGTACTGTGCAATGCTGTATGGTACTGAGACCTGGGCAGTAACGGTAGAGGATATTTGTAGGCTCAAGCATACAGAAATGACAATGATTAGCTGAATGAGTATTGCATCCTTGAATGTGAGGCTTGGGGGGAGGACTAGGACTGCGATTGACGAGTTGAGGATTGATGGGACTTGAATGTATTGGTGCTGTGATGAGGAGGGGTAGATTGAGATTGTCTGGGTATGTTGAGAGGATGAAAAATGACAATTGGATGCAGAAGGAGAGATGTGTGAAAGTTGCGGGTACAGTTGCAAGAGGCAGACCGAAAAAGACCTATGACAATGTCTTAGAATGTGACCTCTGGGATAAGGGATTGAACAGGGAAACTGCCAGAGATCATGCAGCATGGACAGCCATCATTAGGTAAGCAAGGCTGATGCATGCAAGCATGTTGGAGCCTATATAAATGATACGGACAATAAGGCGTACCATATGCTGCTTTATAGTGATCAGGTCCATTGGTGAGACAGCTACTGAACTGATTCTGATCAGTAAACATGGCAACTACAATGCAAAAATCCCATTTCTAATCCATTCCAAGGTAAGCTGGTGTTCAAGTGGCAGACATACAATGTGCATGTCTTATCTGCAAATCATGTTAAAATGATCTTACCTATATAAAATGGTTGTACACCTGGCAAATCTAAACTCATATGCACTAAATTTAGGGTAATGCATGAAGTGATACTGTTATACACAAAACCCTATTATCTGAACTGGTTACAAGTTACAATGTTACGTCAAATCAAAATAATAGATATTGATGACAGTGTTACTGTATCATCAATTTCATCAATGTCTTCATTATTCAAGTTAGTCTCATGTCTATTTTTCCAGAACTGACTAACAATGGAAACTTTGCTGACATACAATATTCTTCCGCTCCCCATCCTTTCTAAACCCTAAAATATGAGAATTCCATAAGGTTTATCACAACTCAGTAAAGTACTTGTTTGAAATGCCTATACCTATGAGGGTGATACTGAAACCAATGCCTTCAGGTCCATAACTTGGCTAGCAGTTTACCGATAATACTGAAACTTGGCACAGTAAATGTGGATATATTAATGTCTAATTGCTGTTATTTTGTTTCATGAATGCCAAGGTGTCACCATGGATATGAAGCTAATACAGATTGAAGTATTAGGCTTCCTCAAAACAGAGGGGTACACTGTCACATAGACCTACAAAGGCTTGTGAAGGTGTATGGCAGTGAAACAATTGATGTCAGCAATGTTCAAAGCAGGGTGAAGATATTTCAAGGAGAAACATCAACTGAAGACAAAGCACAAAGTGAAAGATCTCCAACTGCTGTGGCTGATGCCAGTTACCAATGTGTTGATGACCTCACAGATGATGACAGGCACACAACCACCTACAAACTTGCTGCTGATTTGCAGTGTGGTCACAATGCCACTGAGTGATCACTGAAGACCTCGGGTACTGCAAAGTTTGTTCCAAATCGATTCCTCATGTGATGGAAACGAGGTTGAATGTCTGCTATGAACTACTGGAGCAAAAGATATTTATGTTTTCGATTTCAAACTGTTCCAGCAGCTCAGAGCAGATGTTCAACCACATTTCCTTCACATTGGGCATTATCTGATGAGGAATCCATTTGGAACAATTTTGTAATATCCTAGGGCTGCAATAATCACTTCAATGGCATTGTGACCACACTGCAAAACAGCAGCAAGTTCACAGACAGTTATGTGCCTGTCCACATAATTGAGGTCATCAACATGTTAGCAACTGGCATCAGTCACAGCAGTCGCAGATCTTCCACTGCATGCTTCGGATTCAATTGTTTCTCCCTGACAAAATTTCTTTGCCCATCTTCGAACACTGCTGATGTTAAATGTTTCACTGCCAAACACATTTGCAAGCAACTGGTGGATCTCTGTGGTGGTGCATCCGTCTTTTGGGGGGAATTTAGACACAGCTCTCTGTTTCAGCTTCATATCCATGGTGAAACCTCGATGCTCTGGAAGAACATACATGCAACTAGGCTTTTACGTGTCCTCATTTACTGCGATAAGTTGCAGCGAATTAGAAAACCGGTACCAAGTTATGGGCCTAAAAGCATTACTTTTGGCAGGACCATCATCATCATCATCATCATCATCATCCGGACATCTTTTCTCACCCTAGGGTAGGGTGAGGAGTAGCAACATCCAGACAGCCCAAGTCTGCCAAATCCAATGGGCCACACTTCCATTCAATCACCATTCAAGCCCCCGGAATCCTGGCTCTATCTGATAAGTCAAAAAACTTTCACCACATTCTGTAGCTCCACATAAACGTATCCAATAGATCATGCTATTCAATATTTATGGCACCATAATACTGAATAGTAATATTAATACATTTTGTAGAAACAATTTGGTAATTTCCCTGTGAGCTTTTCAGTTACGTGCAGACATACACAAGCTTTTCTTTATGTAAAGAAGAAAGAATCAAAGGTTGGGAGCCTGGAAGTACTTCTATCACAGCCATCCCAGGAGGAAGCAAGGCATGAGATGATGATGATGATGATGATGAAAAGAAATGAACAAGAGGCAGCCAAATTCACACTCTGTTCACTTTAAGATACCTTGACACACTGCATTTAAAACTGTGGGTTAGAGGCAAACAAAAATACATACTTGAGACAGTTGCAAAGTTAACTTTTTGCATACAAAGAACTGAATGTCAGTTAGCTCTTGCTTTAAAGGGCTGGAGAGAGAAGGGGGTAAAAGTACACTGCCTGCCAAATGGCTGCTATGAAGTACATGCCCACCGTAATGAAGAAGGGATACAAGCAACTTATATCAACAGAGAACATGACTCTGACTCTGAAATAACTAAGCAGACACAAGAACTGAACCTGAATTTTCCAGGTTATTCTTCTTTCCATGCTTTTTACAGCTAAAGTCTGGTAAATACTAACCCATTTTAATACGCACTGTTCCATCTTATACCCGTGTAACACTAGTCTTTAATGATATAAACTACTATCTATCTATCTATTGCCAGACGCCTCAATCCCGTTTGGGGTGGCCACAAACAAATCACCTCCAAGTCGCCCTGTCCCCCGCCATTTCACTGCCCTGCTCCCAACTCACACCCCCCTCTCTCATATACCTCTCCACCCTATCCCTCCATCTCATCCTCGGCCTCCACCTCCCTCTTCCCCCCTCCACCTCACTCACATACACTCTCTTCGTCAGTCTTTCACCCTCCATCCTCTCCACGTGGCCAAACCACCTCAGTGTGTTCCTCATAACGCTTCCTATCACATCCACATCCACACCACAACGCTCCTTTATATCCTCATTCGTCAGCCTGTCTCTCCATGTGACTCCACAGGCTCCTCTTAAATAACCCATTTCCACTGCTCTCACTCTTGACTTGTGTCCTTCCAACAACGTCCAAGCTTCACTTCCATACGTTAGAGTTGGTATCACAATACTGTCATGTAGTAACTTTTTCACTTCCATGCTCACTTCCCTGTTTCTTATCACTACTTTCAAAAAACCAGCAACCTTTCTTCCCTGCTGTACCCTTTCAAGCACTTCACCCTCCAAACCTCCATCCTTACTCATCACACTCCCCAAGTACTTAAACGTACTCACATTTTCCAATTGCTCACCATCCAACCTTGCTGTACATTCACTGATTTCACTTCTCTCAAAGACCATCACTTTACTCTTCCCTACATTCACCTTTAGATTCCGTTTCTTACACACTCTCCCAAACTCATCCACCAAGCCTTGCAGCTCCCCTTCGTCTTCACTCAACAACACAGTATCATCTGCAAACAACAGTACAGGGAGTTTCCAAACACTATCCTCTCTCACCAGGGCCACTCCAACATCCACTACCCTACCTTGTACCTCTTTTATTACCCCATCCATGTACAGATTGAACAGCCATGGAGATATGACACATCCCCGTTTCAACCCAACTTTCAAAGAGAAAAAATCACTTAGGTCACCATCCACATGCACTGCAGCCTTTGCACCATCGTACATACTCTTCACAGCATTCAACAACTTCCCATCTACTCCATATATTCTTAACACTTTCCACAATCCTTGTCTATCCACCCTGTCATATGCTTTCTCCAAATCCATGAAAGCCGCATACAACTTCTTTCCCTTCTCTAGAAACTTTTCCACTAAAGATCTAAGAATGAATATCTGATCTACACAACCTCTTCCCTTCCTAAAGCCTCCCTGTTCTCTCCAACTAATTTCTCTGTTCTTTCTCTAACTCTGTCAATAAGTATCCTACCATACACTTTTCCTATTATACTAAGAAGACAAATGCAGATTTTACAAGAGATGTAATATGATCTTTCCAAGATAAGTCCCAAGTAAATGAAACCCCAAGCATGTTCAAGGATGATGCAGGATTAAACTGAATATTATTAAACATTAGTGGGTATACCTGTGGAAGATTTTGTCAGGTTGATAGGTGTAAGAACTGAGTCTTAGATGCATTAAAAACAACCATATTATTTTTACCCCAGTCAGAGATACGAGCCAAGTCAGACATTAGGTGTGCCATAGCCTCATCCCTTGTTTGTTGAAGTAACTGTTGAGATGGGCGTTGCGGGAACTGAATGGAAAGGTGAAGGGTGGAGTCATCAGCGTATGAGTGGATAGGGTTAGATGTACAGCTTAGAAGATCATTGATGAATAAAAGGAAGAGAGTTGGTGATAGGACAGAGCCCTGAGGAACACCACTGTTGATAGATCTAGGAGAAGAACGATGGCCGTCTACAACAGCGGCTATAGAACGACCAGAAAGGAAGCTAGCGATGAAGGCACAGATAGAAGGATAGAAACCGTAGGAGGGCAGTTTGGAAATTAAAGATTTATGCCAGACTCGATCGAAAGCCTTTGAGATGTCAAGTGCAATGGCAAAGCTTTCGCCAAAGTCCCGAAAGGAGGATGACCAGGAGTCTGAAAGGTAGGTGAGAAGATCGCCAGTGGAGCGTCCCTGACAGAACCCGTACTGACAATCGGAAAGAAGGTTGTGATAGGAAAGATGCCTTAAAATTTTTCTATTGAGAATTGACTCGAAAACTTTTGAAATACAGGACGTTAAAGCAATTGGACGATAGTTGGAGGGTTGGGAGTGGTCACCCTTCTTTGGGACTGGCTGAATGAGAGCAAACTTCCAGCAAGAAGGAAAGGTACAAGTTGACAGACAAAGGCGAAAGAGTTTGCCTAGGCAGGGTGTAAGCACAGAAGCACAGTTCTTGAGAACAACAGGAGGGTACTGCTGTGGCCTTTTCCAATAGCTCTCAAAGTTAGGGTATGTATGAAGGGGGGCCAGGGGAGAAGTCCATTATCCAGAAGGATCCACTATCCAGACATGCCGTTGGCTCTATTACATCAGATAACCGAGGGATTACTGTAGTGATGTCTTTATTAAGTATGTAAATGTCTTGGGAAAAAAAAAAAGAATGAAAATCGCCCCAAATGGAGAACTTGGGGCTGGCTTAGGTAACATGAAACCCTTTAACATGTAAACATATGGCCTGATAAGGTGGAATTCTCATAAAGCAGGAGTTTCAGGGTACAGTACTGTATATCCGCATTATGTGAGTGCTGGCTGTATATGCAAATGGACTATATTTCCTCACTAGATTTGTTAATTTCTATCTACCTACCTACCAGCAGGCAAGGGTTAATACAGTATAGTATATAGCTGAAACCACAACTGCAATTACAGTACTCTGTATTCTGAAGCATTGTTTGTCTCATCATTTGCTGACATTTTTCTTACAGTATAAGCCATTTCTGTCACAAATGCCCCCTGGGGACACTGATGAATCCCCCTGGGGGCATCAATGACTCCCCTTGAGGATTAAATAATCCAAGGAAGGAAGGAGTTAATTGCAACTGAAATCTATCTATCTATCTATTCCCAGACGCCTCAATCCCGTTTGGGGTGGCTGCAAACAAATCGCCTCCAAGTCGCCCTGTCCCCCGCCATTTCACTGCCCTGCTCCCAACTCACACACCCCCTCTCTCATATACCTCTCCACCCCATCCCTCCAGCTCATCCTCGGCCTCCCCCTCCCTCTTTCCCCCTCCACCTCACTCACATACACTCTCTTCAGCAGTCTTTCACCCTCCATCCTCTCCACATGGCCAAACCACCTCAGTGTGTTCCTCATAAAGCTTCCTATCACATCCACATCAACACCACAACGCTCCTTTATATCCTCATTCATCAGTCTGTCTCTCCATGTGACTCCACAGGCTCCTCTTAAATAACTCATTTCCACTGCTCTCACTCTTGACTTGTGTCCTTCCAACAACTTCCAAGCTTCACTTCCATACGTTAGAGTTGGTATCACAATAATGTCATGTAGTAACTTTTTCACTTCCATGCTCACTTCCCTGTTTCTTATCACTGCTTTCAAAGAACCAGCAACCTTTCTTCCCTGTTGTACCCGTTCAAGCACTTCACCTTCCAAACCTTCATCCTTAGTCATCACACTACCCAAGTACTTAAACGTACTCACATTTTCCAGCTCCTCACCATCCAACCTCGCTGTACATTCACCGACTTCACCTCTCTCAAAGACCATCACTTTACTCTTCCCTACATTCACCTTTAGATTCCGTTTCTTACACACTCTCTCAAACTCATCCACCAAGCCTTGCAGCTCCTCTTCATCTTAACTCAACAACACAGTATCATCTGCAAACAACAGTACAGGGAGTTTCCAAACACTATCCTCTCTCACCAGGGCCACTCCAACATCCACTACCCTACCTTGTACCTCTTTTATTACCCCATCCATGTACAGATTCAACAACCATGGAGACATGACACATCCCTGTTTCAACCCAACTTTCAAACAGAAAAATTCACTTAGTTCACCATCCAAACGCACTGCAGCCTTCGCACCATCGTACATACTCTTCACAGCATTCAACAACTTCCCGTCTACTCCATATATTCTTAACACTTTCCACAATCCTTGTCTATCCACCCTGTCATATGCTTTCTCCAAATCCATGAAAGCCGCATACAACTTCTTTCCCTTCTCTAGAAACTTTTCCACTAAAGATCTGAGAATGAATATCTGATCTACACAACCTCTTCCCTTCCTAAAGCCTCCCTGTTCTTCTCCAACTAATTTCTCTGTTCTTTCTCTAACTCTGTCAATAAGTATCCTACCATACACTTTTCCTATTATACTAAAAAGACAAATGCAGATTTTACAAGAGACGTAATATGATCTTTCCAAGATAAGTCCCGAGTAAATGAAACCCCAAGCATGTTCAATGATAATGCAGGATTAAGGTGAATATCATTAAACATTAGTGGGTATACCTGTGGAAGATTTTGTCAGGTTGATAGGTGTAAGAACTGAGTGTTAGATGCATTAAAAACAACCATATTATTTTGACCCCAGTCAGAGATACGAGCCAAGTCAGACATTAGGTGTGCCATAGCCTCATCCCTTCCCTGTTGAAGTAACTGTTGAGATGGGCGTTGCGGGAACTGAATGGAAAGGTGAAGGGTGGAGTCATCAGCGTATGAGTGGATAGGGTTAGATGTACAGCTTAGAAGATCATTGATGAATAAAAGGAAGAGAGTTGGTGATAGGACAGAGCCCTGAGGATCACCATTGTTGATAGATCTAGGAGAAGAACGATGGCCGTCTACAACAGCGGCTATAGAACGACCAGAAAGGAAGCTAACGATGAAGGCACAGATAGAAGGATAGAAACCGTAGGAGGGCAGTTTGGAAATTAAAGATTTATGCCAGACTCGATCGAAAGCCTTTGAGATGTCAAGTGCAATGGCAAAGCTTTCGCCAAAGTCCCGAAAGGAGGATGACCAGGAGTCTGAAAGGTAGGTGAGAAGATCGCCAGTGGAGCGTCCCTGACAGAACCCGTACTGACGATCGGAAAGAAGGTTGTGATAGGAAAGATGCCTTAAAATTTTTCTATTGAGAATTGACTCGAAAACTTTTGAAATACAGGACGTTAAAGCAATTGGACAATAGTTGGAGGGTTGGGAGTGGTCACCCTTCTTTGGGACTGGCTGAATGAGAGCAAACTTCCAGCAAGAAGGAAAGGTACAAGTTGACAGACAAAGGCGAAAGAGTTTGCCTAGGCAGGGTGTAAGCACAGAAGCACAGTTCTTCAGAACAACAGGAGGGTACTGCTGTGGCCTTTTCCAATAGCTCTCAAAGTTAGGGTATGTATGAAGGGGGGCCAGGGGAGAAGTCCATTATCCAGAAGGATCCACTATCCAGACATGCCGTTGGCTCTATTACATCAGATAACCGAGGGATTACTGTAGTGATGTCTTTATTAAGTATGTAAATGTCTTGGGAAAAAAAAGAATGAAAATCGCCCCAAATGGAGAACTTGGGGCTGGCTTAGGTAACATGAAACCCTTTACCATGTAAACATATGGCCTGATAAGGTGGAATTCTCATAAAGCAGGAGTTTCAGGGTACAGTACTGTATATCCGCATTATGTCAGTGCTTGCTGTATATGCAAATGGACTATATTTCCTCACTAGATTTGTTAATTTCTATCTACCTACCTACCAGCAGGCAAGGGTTAATACAGTATAGTATATAGCTGAAACCACAACTGCAATTACAGTACTCTGTATTCTGAAGCATTGTTTGTCTCATCATTTGCTGACATTTTTCTTACAGTATAAGCCATTTCTGTCACAAATGCCCCCTGGGGACATTGATGAATCCCCCTGGGGGCATCAATGACTCCCCTTGAGGATTAAATAATCCCAGGAAGGAAGGAGTTAATTGCAACTGAAATCTCATAGAAGAAAAAAAATCAACAAATGGTGAGATATAAACAGAAAATACCTCAAAATACAGTGCTTGAATTCCAGACGTGGTTTCTGCTAAATACTCACATTTACCGTTCTGACTGGGGCAGCTGCTGACCTGGAAACGTACCCCTCAACAGCTAGATATCATGATCCCACCAGGGTGACCACAAGCAATTCACCTCCATGTCACCGTCTCCTCTGCTATCAGGCACTGGAATGAATATTTTCTTTTTAATACCTTCAGTCTTCACTAGTTTAACTCACAGAGCAGGGATTTTTTTTTTTTTTTTCATGCCATCTCATGATTATATTTAGCTTTGTATAGACTTCTGGAAGTGTAGGGGTTAGGCACAGCCTCACTGAACTCCTGCAATAGCAGAGACTTTGCATAAGTTGAATAAAATTGCCTTCTGGCACTATGAATAAACTGAAAAGGGCATCACCGGGATTGCAAGAGTTAAAGGGACTCACGGAGTTTATATCCCCGATGTAAACAAACTACCCATTACAGTTTTTACACACATCCCCTCATTTTTTCCAGCCAATTAACCTACTATGCCTGCCCATGTACAGGATCACATTCGACCTTAAAACCTAAACAGATGGTGTGAATATCGGGGCATTTAAGTAGCACTGCTTACTCGAGTTTAAAGGGACATCTTGGTCACCTGGAGATACACACCGCCGTATATCATCCTTATAGCTAATAATTACAACTTACATCAGCCGACTACACCTCTCGATAATGACAGCAAACACTGATAAACACATGGGCATAAGAATTACCATAATAAGAAGTAGACTAACACCGTAAAGAATAAATTCTTCACTCACCTCCAGCATCTCTCAAAGTTGCTCCCATAATGCAACAGTGACGTCACACTTCAAATTAAACATTTACTTATTAAATTTTAAGAAGAAAATTTCGTGAATATATTATCAGGCTTTTAAACATTAATTTTCGTGGAAACTGAATACAGAGGTAAGTAAAGTGTTTCTTGTTAAATTAGAGATAACCCCATGAATCAGTGGCATCATCATCTCTCTCTCTCAAATTCCATACAGAGTACCAGAGTAAGATCACTATTTACTGTCCTGCCGATATATCTCTACAGTTTTACAAGGGGATTTAAAAATAAATGGCCTGGTGGTGGTGTCAGGGGATAAAATTTTGCAGATACCAGTCTCTAATCTGCTGCCATTCCCAACAGAACCTGAGCATAATAGACGAGAAATTAGCCCAGGTTGATGCAGCAATTCTTAACTCAAAATTGCCCCAAGAACAACTTTCTGAAGTTTGTCAAACATTTCATGCAACACCCTGTATGGGAAATTTGGATAAAATATTGGTGATATAATTCCCTAACTGTGTGCCATGCCCAACAGAATCTGAGCAGTCTAATGAGTCCACGCTTTGAAGGTTGGGTTGAAACAGGGATGTGTCATGTCTCCATGGTTGTTCAATCTGTACATGGATGGGGTAATAAAAGAGGTACAAGGTAGGGTAGTGGATGTTGGAGTGGCCCTGGTGAGAGAGGGTAGTGTTTGGAAACTCCCTGTACTGTTGTTTGCAAATGATACTGTGTTGTTAAGTGAAGACGAAGGAGAGCTGCAAGGCTTGGTGGGTGAGTTTGCTTTAGCATCGTGTTCTTCAACGTCTAACAAACAAACAAGACAGGGCCACCTAAGAAGGGGCGCTGGAGAGGGACCCCTGCACGTGGTGGCACAGACACAACCAGAAGACTCCACAGCCTGGGTATACAAAAGTCCCCCCGCTCCTTCCCTAGCCCAGAAAAGGAGGATGGTGGACTGGTATAACCCTGAGGTGAAAACAACAGCTAGAAAAGACGGTAATTCTGTGTGGTGTGTGTGTCTGTGTAACCTGCCCTTCATTCACCCCCTCCCCCTTTCCCTTCCCTCTCCCCCTCCCCTTTCCCTTCCCTCTCCCCTTCCCCTTTCCCTTCCCTCTCCCCTTCCCCTTTCCCTTCCCTCTCCCTCTCCCCCTTTCCCTTCCCTCTCCCCCTCCCCTTTCCCTTCCCCCTCCCCTTCCCCTTCCCCCCCTTCCCCTTCCACCCCACCACATCTCTTGGTCTCTAGTTTCTTTTCTCCATTTCCTCTTCCTCCTCCATCTTTTTCTTCTCCTTCCTCCCCCTCTTCCACTCTCCCTTTCTTCCTCCTTCACCCCCTCTCTCTTCCTCTTTTTCTCTCCCATCCTACTTGTCCCCCCCTCTTTCTCTCTTCCCCTCCTCCCTCCTCTCTTTCCTCTACCATCTCTCTTTTCACTTCTCTCTCTCCCTTCTTCCTCCTGCCTCCCTCTCTTCTCTTCCCCTCTCGACTGACACTGTCTTCCTGTGTCTGTCAGTCTCACTCTACATATATATAAACACGTACATACATATACCAACTTTCACACACACACACACACACACACACACACACACACACACACACACACACACTGATACATACAAACAGATAGATATACAGACAGGTAAGTAGATACAAAGTTGGCTGTACTGTAGATAGGTAGATATATAGACAAATAGACAGACAGACAGACAGACAGCCAATTAGACTGATCAATATGGCTAGAGAAACACACAGGGACAGTTGAATATAAAACACAGACAGACCAAAGGAATTGATGTCCCTGGCAGCAACAACCCGTCTCCCTTTAGTTCTTATTCACTCCATTCACTTTAGACTCTTTCTCCTCCCTTTTCTCTCCAGTCTTTCCTCCCTTCTCTCTCTCCCTCACCTCGTCCCCTGCTTACCCCTTTCGTTCGTTTTCCCTTTTTCACCTGTTCCCTCTTCCCTCTTAGTCTCCTGTTCCCTCTTTGTCTTTCCTTTGCCCTCCATATCTTTGTCCCTCCTCTTTATTCCTTCTCTCTCTCTCTTTACCTTCCCTTCTCTCTCCCTCTTTACCTTCCCTTCTCTCCTGCACCCTTCTCCCTTGAATCCTCATCTCTCTTTTAGCCTCTCTTACTCTCCTTCTTTCCTCTCCCTTCTCTGTCCCAGTCAAACTCCTCATTCAACAACCGGTTATAATGCTCTCTCCACGCATCTTTAATATCCTCACTGTTCACCACTACCCTTCCTTCATCATTCTTCACACACTGCTCACCTATGATATCCCGATTATCCCTCTTCACCTGACCTGCCACCCTAAATATATTTTTCCTTTCCCCATGATTTAGGTTATCAAGTAATTGTCTCTGTGACTCAGACTTTGCCCTGTATACCTCTCTGCTAGTCCTACATTCAGCAGCCAAATATTCCTCTTTGCTACCACCCTTCTTCCATTCCCGGAAAAGCCTTCTTTTCTCCTTAACTGCAGCTTCTACACCCTCATCCCACCACCAAGTTACTCTATGTCTTGGTGGTCCTCTTGTCCAGCCGCATGTTACATCAGTGACTCTCAAGAAATTGTTCTTGAGGGCTCTGTACTGTTCATTAATGCCTCTGTCTACAGCTCCCTGTTCAGCCACCAATCTCCTCAACTCGCTAAAGAAGGCATCCCTTACTACTTGGTTTTTCAGCTTCCATATTTTCCTCCTAGGTACATAAGTCCTCTTTTTCATCACTTGTTCTTTAAGCACCATATCACAAATCAATAGTTTGTGCTGCTGCACACACTCCTCACTTCCTGTAACTTTAACATCCCTCACTAACCTCCTATCGGCCCTCCTAACCAGAAAATAATCTATCTGACTGCTATTTCCCCAGACTCATATGAATTAAACCCTGCCTAACCTCGAATGACCTAATCCAACTTAAATCAACCCAACGTAATCTAGCTTAACCTCACCTAACCCAGTCTAATTGTATTTAACCTCACAATCTCACGTAACCTCCCCATACTTAACATAACCTATTTTGAAGCAGCCAAACCGCATCTAACCCTACCTACTCCTACCCAGTCTCACTTAACCATACCATACCCGACCTAACCCAACCAGTCAAGCCTAAAATGACCTAATCCAACCTAATCTAACCCAGCCTAACCCAACCAAATAAAACCCAACCCAAAACATCAAAACCGACGTATTCTAAAGCAATCTAACCTAATCCGTCTATATCTAGTCGATCTGAAGCCAACCCAACCAAAAATTATCTAGTCAGACCAAACCCTGCCCAAAGTGACCTAACCTAACTTTCGATCGGCTATATATTCGCCTAGAAATTCTGCTGCCTGAAAGTCTACGAGTGTAACAGTCCAAGTTTCGCCGGTTCTGTGTACAAGTTTGTGTGTGTGTGTCTATGTCTGTGTGTGTGTGTGTGTGTGTGTGTGTGTGTGTGTGTGTAATAAAGGATAGTAACCAGCCTTATTCAAAAATATTTCCCTAAGAAAATCTTTGCTTGACCGATAGGAGGCGTCTGTGTGTTACCATGGCAACCTCCCACAACACCACAGTTACATAAATACACTTCCCCGCCAGCAAGTTCCATTAGAGAGTATTGTGTGTGTGTGTGTGTGTGTGTGTGTGTGTGTGTGTGTGTGTGTGAGAGAGAGAGAGAGAGAGAGAGAGAGAGAGAGAGAGAGAGTAGATACGGCTGTGTCTAAGATGGATCTGCATTAATGTAATTGCAGTACTGTGTGCTACGGTGTAGCCTTATGTGTTCAGGTATAGCTGTATATATATGAAGGTATGGCTATGTATATAGACACAGAACTGTGTGTGTCGAGTTATGGATATTTATGTGTAAATGAATCGACATATGTGATGATGACATTGTGTCGGAATGAGTGGAGTTGAGGATACGTGTGTTGAGGTGGAACTAAGTGTGTGGAGGCGAGGTTGGAGTTACGTAGGTGGAGGCAGGGCTACGTGTGGAGATTTGGATATGTAGAGGAATGGATGCTTTTGTGGAGGGATGGCGTATGTCCTTAAGAGAAATACTCTGAGATGGTTTGGCTATGTGGAGAGGATGGAGAATGAGAGACTGACTACAAGAGTTTGTGAGTGAGGTGGAGGGGATGAGGAGAGGGATGGCATGGAGAGGATGCAGAATAAGAGACTGACCAGAAGGATGCATGTGAGTGGGGTGGAGGGGGAGACCAAGGATGATATGAAGTGGAAAGGATGGACAATGAGAGACTAACTAGAAGAGTGCAAGTGAGTGAGGTGGAGGGGGAGACCAAGGATGATATGAGATGAAGAGGATGGACAATGAGAGACTGACTAGAAGAGTGCAAGTGAGTGAGGTGGAGGGGGAGACCAAGGATGATATGAGATGGAGAGGATGGACAATGAGAGACTGACTAGAAGAGTGCATATGAGTGAGATGGGAGGGGAGACCAAGGATGAGATGGAAGGATGGACAATGAGAGACTTACTAGAAGAGTGCATGTGAGTGAGGTGGTGGTGGCGACCAAGGATGATATGAAATGGAGAGGATGGACAATGAGAGACTAACTAGAAGAGTGCATATGAGTGAGATGGGAGGGGAGACCAAGGATGAGATGGAAGGATAGACTGGAAAGGATGGGGAATGAGAGACTGACAGGAAGAGTGCACATGAGTGAGGTGGTGGGGAGGCCAAGGATAAGATGGAGGGATGGGATGGAGAGAGATATGAGAGAGGAAGGGTGTGAGTTGGAGGGAGGGAAGAGGGCAGGGTAACATGGAGGCAATTTGTTACAAAGGTTAATACATGATACAGTAGTTCCTGTTACTTTTCAGCAATATAAAAACAATAAGTACAAAGACGACGAGATTAATACAAAATAAATGAAGAATAAAGAACAATTATTAACACTACACCGACGCTTCCATCTCGTAAGCAGTGGTGCCCTCCCCCCTCCCACCTCAATGCCCTCCCCTCTAGCTCACACCCCTCTCTCTCATACCTTCATCCCATCCATCCATCTCATCCTCTGCCTCCCCACCCTCTCCTCCACCTCACTCTCCTCGTTAGTCTCGCTCTCCATCCTCTCCACATGGCCAAACCAACTGTGTATTTCTCCTAACGCTTTCTGTCACATCCATATCGGCACCACAACGCTCCTTCACTTCCTCATTTGTCGGTCTGTCTTTCCTCTTAACTCCACATGCTCCTCTCATTAATCCTCTCTCCATCCCCCACATAATGATAATAATAATAATGACGTATAGAAAAGGGGGGGAAAGGAAGGAAGGTAAAGAATGATTGTGTTGTTGTTGTTGTTCGATTTCCTCCCCTGTTAGAGAGGGCCGGGCCTTCATTTGGCCCAGTCAGTGAATGGGACTGAGTTGTAACAGTTCGCCATCTTGATGGCTATGGGCGTTTTTTTTTTTTTTTTTTTTTTAATATATATAGAGTGTCGTCACAAGTGCATCCTGTGTCAGCACACGTAGGTGTAAAATAACATCCACGCATGTAGGCACAAACACAGTAGTGAACGGGAAAGGGGGAGGGGATTAGCGGTAGTGGGGATTAGCGGTAAATCTGCCGTTAGAACGGGGGCGGGGAGAGCTTAACTGTTTCACTCAGGGTTGAAAGGGGCGTACTGGCAATTACTGTGGCGGCTGCCTGCCTGAGTGATGCTTCTATTTGTGGTGTAATACGAGTGGGATTGTGTATATGTGATGAGTGTTATGCAACCAGGGCGACGACACGACGGCAGGAACTTAGTTTAAACTCCCGGCCTTACTGAGAGCTCTGGTCCTGGTTGCATTGTGTAAAGTGAATGTTTGTTTTTTCTTTTTTTTAAGTAGGAGAGGAAGAATTTAGACTAAGAGAAAGAGTGTCGGGGCTTAACCCAACGTGCGTGTGTTTAGTGTTGGGAAGGGGGGGGGGGTCTCGCACGTGCACTGTGTTGTTACTTAAGGACGGGAGGAGTGAATAGCTACGGCTTTCTCTGCCAAGCATTAGCTTATTGGCTGCCTCTCAGGTTCATCTGATTTTTCCGGCTCCAGAAGCCTGGGTAGGATACGGGTGTTAGGGTAAGGTGTTGCAGCCCTAGAGGGCTTGGGTAGAGGGATAAGGAAAGGGGAGGGGTGGAGGAAGGGGAGTATCTTGATGGGGGAGTCAGGGTCTGAGGCGGGTTATTACGTGGCTGCCGTGATCTTGATAATGGGTGTAGGGGTGGTTTAGAGTCTTAAGTGAGTTGCTGGGTGTGAACTAAGTTAATTAAGAAAAGGGTCAGTAATAAATAAACTATTGGTGCTTAAGTGAACAATGGGGTTGGTGCAGGTCTTGCGTCAGGGTGGAAGAGGTTGGCTAGAGGTCGTGTGGGGGGTGTGATCCGGGTGAAAAAGTCGATGAAGTCAGTGTGAACGTCGGTGAGTTTGGTGATTTGTTTTTGTTGTAGGTGGTGAAGGTAAGTGTTGATGGGTGGAATGTTGGCGCGTTCATGAGAGTGTATGTTGGTGACAAAATCATCCCACCGTATGCTCAGTGCCCAACGTATGGCTTTGTTTTGAACTCTCTGTAAATTTAGAATGTTGCTTTTGGCCGAAAGAGATAGACTTAACGGTGAATACGTGAGCAGTGGTCTGATCAGTGCTTTATACAGATGAAATTTAGTTGCAGATGCTGCACTACGGAACCGGTATATTTGTGTTAGTGCAGTAGTAGGTAGTCATAGTGTGGTGTACTGGGGATCAGGATCGGGTTGGTGGAGATGGACATTATAATGGGGATGTGATCAGACCCAGACATGGGGCCGAGGGTGATGTGGTGATGAAAGATGTTAAATGACCTATTGGTGAAGATGAGGGCAACATCCGGCCACACCAAGAGTGAGTGAAGAGTGAGTGAAGAGGAGGAAATGAATGTAATAAGGCAGAGATACAAAGGTTAATACATGATACAGTAGTTCCTGTTACTTTTCAGAAATATAAAAACAATAAGTACAAAGACGACGAGATTAATACAAAATAAATGAAGAATAAAGAACAATTATTAACACTACACCGACGCTTCCATCTCGTAAGCAATGGTGCCCTCCCCCCTCCCACCTCAATGCCCTCCCCTCTACCTCACACCCTAACTGTGTATTTCTCCTAACGCTTTCTGTCACATCCATATCCGCACCACAACGCTCCTTCACTTCCTCATTTGTCAGTCTGTCTTTCCTTTTAACTCCACATGCTCCTCTCAGTAATCCTCTCTCCATTCCTCACCTCAGCGAAACACAAAGAAATGTTCCTCACTTGCCATGACGCGAGACTGGTGTGCATTGATAAACTGTGGATAACTAGACAGCTAGGCACCGCGGAGCTGGGCGGCGGACGTCAACACTCCCACCTAACATTGGGGTAACTAAGGCGCTAACTGTTGGTATGGCGGCGAGTGTGAATGTAGAGGTAGACGGCCTGGCGCCATGGCCTAACAGAAGCAGATGTACACCACACCGTCCCAAGAGCGACACACTCGCTGACTGGGCTTAGGGGTTTTAAATGGGTTGAGGCAGACAGGTTGACGCCGCATTGGGGGCGGGGCTTGCAATAAAGAAAATTCCCACATAATGTAGGGGACCCTTATGTAACTTTGACGAATCTTTATACCGTCCATTGTCGTTTCGTTTTTATTTTCTCTCTCTCTCTCTCTTGTTCTTACGTTGCCTCATAAATAGGGACAGAGATGAAGGAGCTTTTTAGTTCGGATCACATTTCACTGGATGAGGTGTCAGACAAAAACCTCTATATATTCACAGTTCCCTGAACAACAGAAACGCTAAATAATTCGTCAAGCTGAAAGGTAGACTGTTATTTCCAGCACAGTATCAAATCTGTTATATTCTGATCAGCCTCTAAGAATATTAACCACATCGCTGCCGTGGATGCATCTGGGTATTTTAGTCAGGCTAATACAAGGTTATTCAGCTCTGAGAAGTCTGTCAGTATAATCGCTGGTAACTTTCGATTATCCTTAAGCTGGTATGGACACAACTATTGTATTCAAATTAACATCAGGTGAATGAAAGACTGACTAAGAGGGTGTATGTAGGTGAGGTGGAGGGAGGGAGAGGGAGGGGTAGACCGAGGATGAGGTGGAGGGATGGAGTTGAGAGGTATATGAGGGAGGGGGGGGGGTGAGTTGGGGGGAGGGGAATCAAATGGTGGGTGACAGAGTGACTTGGAGGCGTTTTGTCTGCGGCCACCCTTTGCGGGATTAGGGCGTCGGGCTATAGATAGATAGATAGATAGATTATTTTTACCTGAGACATGTCATAACATTCAAAGGATAGATCGCCGCAACTTACACAGATTTCGTAATTATAAATTCCATCAGACTACTCACAGTTTTTTAGGTATTTCTTTCTATTTGCAGACGATTTTATCCAACTGAGAATATCGTTGGACTTTTTTTTCTGGGGGAGGTGTTAATGAAGGTTATACGAGTATCAAACCCCTCTTGAAAACTCTCTGCCAAACTGAACCATATCGTTTGGAGTTAGTAAAAATAAATTAACTGGATACAAATATAATAGATGCTGGAGCTTCAAGACCCATTGATTATGCCTTTGGCGTCATGTGGTAAGAGAGAGTGGCTTTGAATGGTGTGGTGTGGCCTCGCTCATGTCGCCGGGAATGAAGTACCTCGCATCCCAAAACGTTAATGAGACAGACAGACACAACCTTTCCTTGAGATGCTATCGCGTCCTTTTTAAGCACTCCGGCCTCAAAGGATTTTACCTCTACTGTGAGATGACCTTTTTTCTTCGATTTCACTCTTACTGTCTCCATATGATTGCTAAGATACGAATAATTGAGTGTGTTTGGATGAGTAAATTGGGAGTGTGTCGTCCTGTCTCGGCTACCTCCCTTTGTGTGGGGGAAGCAGCCTAGGTATATAGATAGATAGATTAGTTAAGTTTAAATGTAGATATTGTATTTGTGTGTGTGGTATGTATGTTGATTTGTGAAGTTTGAGGAAGGTATTTGTATTCAGGGGTGTGTGAACCCTGAACGTGACCAAGGCTGGGTGGGGGACTATTTTCAACGTAAAGTGTGGGGGTGAACCCGTTGGTGTCCCGCGCCACAGTGGACACCTGCTGGCTCCCACACACCCTCACACCTCCACACCACAGCATCCCACCACACCACCACACCACATCGTACTGCACCACACATCACACCACTACACCAGACTGTCACACAACATCACACTACACTGCCTCACACCACACGGCACCACGCCACTAGGATAAGCTCGCCTCAGCGCAGTACCACATCACTTAACTCACCCCAGCGCCTCACCACACCACACAGCATCCTACCACAATACACCGCTCATACCACCCGCGTCACACCACACTCATCACACCACACCACACCACAAGCCATTGTACCACAGTGCACCACACCTCATCACATCAAACTAACCCACACCACTCCTCACCACACCACACTTCACCACGCCTGACAATACCTCACACCTCACACCACCTCACGACACCACAATACAACACACTGATCTACACCACGCTCCGTTACAGCACACCACACCACACTACACTACAACACGCCACTGTGCACTACATCACACCAGGCTGACTACACCATAAAACACTGCTCAGCACCATACAATAACGCACCAAGCCACACCACACCAAGCCATATCACATCATACTCTACAAACCACACCACACCACACCGAACCGCACCACACTGCACTGCACCGCGTCACACCACACCACTCCACACTGCGCCACACCACGCTGAACTATACCACACTGTACAACACCACATCACACCAAACACCAAACCACACCAAATCAAACCACGTCACACCTCAAAACACCACACCGCAACGCACCACACTGCACCAAACCGCATGTCACTGTACCACACCACAACACAGAACAACACACCACAACACAACACAACACATTGCACCAAACAGCATCATACCTCACCGATCACCCCGCCCACATCACACCATACCTCTCACCTTGGTCACACCACACTACACTGCGCAGCAACACACCATACCACACCCATACCACACACCATACTACACCACACCACACATACCACTCATCACGCATAAGACTGTATCTACTGCAATCTTTGTAATTCTAGTACTTTCCAAGAAGGTCTTATACAATCATCCAGAGAGCGAAAGAAACTAAAAACATTTGCTGTATTCAGGAAGAAATAATTGTTACTATAAAAGGTACTACTCTTAAGCAGTTCACCTTTAGTCACACGAAACACGAAACATACAAGCACATAAATCTGCAGTAACACAAAGCACAAACAAAATATATCAAACAGACTTAAATCGGAACACCAGATACGGAAAATACATGGAATACGAAGCATACACACACACACACACACACACACACACACACACACACACACACACACACACACACACACACACACACACACACACACACACACACACACACACACACACACACACAAAACCACGTCCACCTCCTACGATACTTGACTTTGGAAGGACCGACCAACAAAAGACCGCAATGCATAAACCACTTTGACAATGCAGTAAATTTAGGCGTTTCGACAGGGACCAAGACTTTTACGAGAGAGTGAAATAGGGAGAGAAAGACTGAAGCCAAGACGAAGGTCACAGAATCAGATGGGAGGAGGGGGTTGTGTTTATAACGTTTTCTGAGTCTTATTTTAGCCCAGTCTCGCCTAACCTATCCATATTTGCTCAAACCGAACCCTGCCTAACCTCGAATGACCTAATTCAACCTAAAATAACCCAAACTGATCTAGCTTAACCTCACGTAACCCAGTCTAATTGTATTTAACCTCACTATCTCACATAACCTCTCCATACCTAACCTAACTAATTCTGACGCAGCCTAACCCCATCTAACCCTGCCTAATCCTACCCAGTCTCACTTAACCATACCATACCCGACCTAACCCAACCCAGTCAAGCCTAAAATGACCTAATCCAACCAAACCTAACCCAACCAAATAAAACCCAACCCCCGACGGATTCTAAAGCAATCTAACCTAATCCGTCTATATCTAGTCGATCTGAAGCCAACCCAACCAAAAATTACCTAATCAGACCAAACCCTGCCCAAAGTGACCTAACCTAACTTTCGATCGCCCATAAATCGCTTACTGTAGAAATTTTGCTGTCTGAAAGGCTACGGGTGTAACAGTCCAAGTTTCGCCGGTTCTGTGTACAAGTTTGTGTGTGTGTGTGTGTGTGTGTGTGTGTGTGTGTGTGTGTGTGTGTGTGTGTGTGTGTGTGTGTGTGTGTGTGTGTGTGTGTGTGTGTAATAAAGGATATTAACCAGCCTTGTTCAAAAATATTTTCCTAAGAAAATCTTTGCTTGACCGATAGGAGGTGTCTGTGTGTTACCATGGCAACCTCCCACAACACCACAGTTACATAAATACACTTCCCCGCCAGCAAGTTCCATTAGAGATTATTGTGTGTGTGTGTGTGTGTATGTGTAGATACGGCTGTCTAAGGTGGATCTGCATTAATGTAATTGCAGTAGTGTGTGGGACGGTGTGGCCTTGTGTTCAAGGATAGCTGTATAATTATACATTAAGTTGTACGTATGTATATAGAAATAGAACTTTGTGTGTTGAGTTACGGATATATATGTGTAAATGAATCGACACATGTGATGATGACACTGTGTCGGAATGAGTGGAGTTGAGGATACGTGTGTTGAGGTGGAACTAAGTGTGTGGAGGCGAGGTTGGAGTTACGTAGGTGGAGGCAGGGCATACGTGTGGAGATTTGGATATGTAGAGGAATGGGTGCTTTTGTGGAGGGAAGGCGTATGTCCTTAAGAGAAATACTCTGAGATGGTTTGGCTATGTGGAGAGGATGGAGAATGAGAGACTGACTACAAGAGTTTGTGAGTGAGGTGGAGGGGATGAGGAGAGGGATGGAGTGGAGAGGATGCAGAATAAGAGACTGACCAGAAGGATGCATGTGAGTGGGGTGGAGGAGGAGACCAAGGATGATATGAAGTGGAAAGGATGGACAATGAGAGACTAACTAGAAGAGTGCAAGTGAGTGAGGTGGAGGGGGAGACCAAGGATGATATGAGATGAAGAGGATGGACAATGAGAGACTGACTAGAAGAGTGCATATGAGTGAGATGGGAGGGGGAGACCAAGGATGATATGAAATGGAGAGGATGGACAATGAGAGACTGACTAGAAGAGTGCATATGAGTGAGATGGGAGGGGAGACCAAGGATGAGATGGAAGGATGGACTGGAGAGGATGGGGAATGAGAGACTGACAGGAAGAGTGCACTGACTTTAGTAAGTGGTTTGTGAGAACTGGTATGTATGTATATAAACTTGAATGTCCACACGTACTTGCTGCTTCTATCTGTCTCTCTATCTATCTGTCTATCTATCTATCCATCATGCTATCTATTATGATTTGTAATCATAATATGCAGTCCTGACATATACACGCTACGTCTCCAATCCTGGCTGAAAGAATTAGAGGGTGTCAGTGTGGGTAGCACACACGTCTACATGTATTGCTAGCCACTCTACCAGTATTGCTAGCCACTCTGCTACTCATTCAAGAAAAATGTATTGAAGGGTTTAAGGGAGCACCAACATGTGCCTCTGGTAGCAGCATATAAGGAAACGAATCAAGTAAATAAAAAAGGGCCCTGGTGATAGGGATGCATACAGACAGTTCAGAGGAGCAGTGACCATTAAAGTAGCAAAAGAAAAGAGATAAAGATGCAACGGTGCGGCGAAGAGACAGAGGTTGAATGGAGTCAGTAAGAGGAGGAGAGTTAATGAGACGAAAAGCCTTTGACTCCACCCTATTGAGAAGAACTGTATGTGGGGAGCCTCCCCACACATGAGAGTTGTACTCCACACAGGGGCAGATAAAACCCCTGTATAGAGTTGACAATTGTGCAGGGGTAAAGAAAGAACGGAGTCGGCTTTGCACACCTAATCTCTTGGAAGCAGATTTTACAAGGGATGTAGTATGATCTTTCCGAGTTAAATCCCAAGTGAATGAAACCCCAAGCATGTTCAAGGATGATGCTGGATATTATTAAATTTTAGTGGGTACTCTTGTGGAAGATTCTGTCGGGTTGATAGGTGTAAGAACTGAGTCTTAGATGCATTAAAAACAACAAGATTATTTTTACCGCAGTCAGACATACGAGCCAGATCAGACATTAGGAGTGCCATAGCCTCATCCCTTGTTTGTTGAAGTAACTGTTGAGATGGACGTTGCGGGAACTGAATGGAAAGGTGAAGGGTGGAATCATCAGCGTACGAGTGAATAGGGTTAGATGTACAGCTTAGAAGATCATTGATGAATAAACGGAAGAGAGTTGGTGATAGGACAGAGCCCTGAGGAACATCACTGTTAATAGATCTAGGAGAAGAACGATGGCTGTTTACAACAGCAGCTATAGAACGACCAGAAAGGAGGCTGTAGATGAAGGCACAGATGGAAGGATAGAAACCGTAAGAGGGCAGTTTGGAAATTAAGGATTAGTGCCAGACTCGATCGAAAGCCTTTGAGATGTCAAGTGCAATGTTAAAGCTTTCGCCAATGTCCCGAAAGGAGGATGACCAAGAGCCTGAAAGGTAGGTGAGAAGATCGCCAGTTGAGAGTTCCTGACGGAACCCATACTGATGATCAGAAAGAACGTTGTGATAGGAAAGATGCCTTAAAATTTTTCTGTTAAGAATAGACTCAAAAACTTTTGAGATACACGATGTTATGGCAATTGGATGATAGTTTGAGGGTTGGGAATGGTCATCCTTCTTTGGGACAGGCTGAATGAGAGCAAACTTCCAGCAAGAAGGAAAGGTACAAGTTGAAAGACAATGGTGAAAGAGTTTACCTAGGCAGGGTGTAAGCACAGAAGCACAGTTCTTGAGGACAACAGGAGGGACTCCATCAGGCCCATATGCCTTGTTAGTACTGAGGCCAGTGATGGCAGAAAATACATCAGCTGAAGAAATTTTAATGTCAGCCATGAGGAGGTCAGAGGGTAGAAGTGATGGAGGAATAGCCATCAGAGTAGAAATGCGGAGGGAAGGATGATGAGGTAAAGTTGTTAGAAAGGTTTTTGGCAAGGTGCCAGAAGGAGCAGGAGGAATTCGAGTTCGAAAGTTGAGAGCATTTAGTGCAGAGCGAAGAACAGACTTAGTACGATTCCGGGCAGAAACATAAAAAAGATGTGATTCAGGGGTGGGTTGGCGCTGGTACCTTTTATAGGTCCGCTCCTTGCTGCGGACAGCATTAGAACAAGCGTGATTAAACCAAGACTTTGTTGCATTAGTCAAAGGGTATGAGAAAGGAATGTATGCTTCCATGCCTGAGAGAATAACCTCTGTAATGCGCAAGGCACACTCAGATGGCTCACGGCCATGGAAGCAATAATCATTCTAAGGAAAATCAAAGAAGTACTGCCTGAGGGCCTCCCAATCTGCAGCTCCAAAGTGCCACAGTCGCTGTTTCTTTGGAGGGACCATAGGCTGTACCGGAGTGATAGGACAGGTTGAGGTAATAAGGTTGTGATCGGAGGAGCCCAATGGAGAGAAAAGATTAACAGTGTTAGCAGAAGGATTAGTTGTAAGGAAGAGGTCACGTATGTTGGAGCGCTCTCCAAGGAAGTCAGGGATACGGATAGGGTGCTGTACAAGCTGCTATAGGTCATTAAGGATAGAAAAGATGTAGGCTTGTTCACCTGGTGGCTCAGTGAAAGGAGAGGAGAGCCAATGGTGGTGGTGAACATTGAAATTTCGTAGAATGGAGATTTCAGAGAAAGGAGAAATGGATAGAATGTGTACCATCGTAAAAGCAAGATAGTCGAAGAATTTTTGATAGTCAGTAGAATTAGGGGATAAGTAAACATCACAGATATATTTAGTCAGAGAATGACAGGATAGCCGAAGCCAGAGAGTAGAGAATTCAGAAGAATCAAGTTCAGGAACACGAGAGCAAGATAAGTCGTTGCATACATGTCAGAGGGCCTCCCATTCCCTTCAGTTTATCAAGGTCTTTGTTTCTCCAATGATCTACCGCAACATTAGCAATCTCCATGTCTTGCAGGTCCTGCTACTTCAGATCCTCTTGCAGCATGATTTCTGGTGTCCTTCCTCCTTTCCTGATGCTGCTGCCATATTTCCTGAAAGACCCTGGTTGTCTTGGGTCAATGAGGTCTGAGGATGTGGCTGTCACCTGTGCTGCAGATGCACTCCCAAGCTGTTTGGCACTTCTTCATGATAGCTGATAGTTAACAAAGCCCACACTGCACTCTTCATTCAGGTTGTGGACTGATGCCTTCTCCAACTTCTTTGGATCCATCTGAGTGACACAACTTTCTGCAGACTCGTCAGTCCTCAAAGCTGAAGATATTGCTCTTCTGCCTCTGAAAGCCAGTAGCCAACTTGGGAATGACCATCTTCAGGAGCTTGATTACCTCAGGTTGGAATGAGGTTGCAACTTCGAGTATGGCACTGCAGATGTCCTCATCATACATTGTATACTGGAACCTTTCCTCAGAAACAAACTTGAATGCTGGTTCCTCTGCCTGCAACAAAGTGACTGGCACTACATCCCTCGGTTCTGGCACAGCTGTTGATATGCTGGCATGATCTTGCTGTGTGTTGTTTTGCAGCAGACGTGGTCAGAGACAGGTGTGGTTCAACCAGATGAAGTCCAAGGAGACCACCTGCACAGTACATCACCTTCAGGAAATCCAAGTCCAGAAAACACCTCACAATGCAGGCCAGCTGATTGGTAACATACTCATACTTCTGCAGATAGGATGCCACAGTAGCCAGATGGTACAGACTGATAGTGCCGGTCAGTGTCAAGTGATTGAATGCTCATCCTTGAGGCTGACAGACTTGTTTGATGGTGGGGCTGTGTGGAGGTCAGATTCATGCCACTTGTTCCATGATTTGTGATCAAAGTCGTGATAAGTCTTGTCATGCAGTCCAGGGCTTGTTCAGTGACACTCATTGCTGCAGTTGTTGCATTGACAAGGAAGTTGAGTAGATCTTGTCTCTACCTAGTGTGTTCTATATTTAATCCCACTGCTTGGTAATGACCCTGTTGAACATCAGAGTTGGTGCTCATTACATAACGGATGATCATGAACATGTTCAGAGTCCAGACTCTCAGCCACAGTTCATCCACTTTGATATTGTGAGCTGTCTGGGTTGTGATCACAAAGTCAATTTTCTTGAACAGAGTTTTGGCTGCAACACCACTTGCTGCCTCCAGAATTTCCAGGACTGCCACCCAGAGAGCAGCTAAGTTCTTTCTGGACTCTGAAGCAATGCTTAGTGTGGGCAGTGACCTGTATTTTCCGTTAATGGTGATACCCTGAACAGAAAATGACCCAGCACCCTTCTTCTTTGAGCCATCATCAGAATAGGTCACCACGACTTATCAGAGTTCATGATCTTGACTGTCTCATCTAGTGTGCACACCTCAGTGCTCTTGCCTGCTGCCCTGACACTCTTGGATTCTGGCATGGTGTCCAGATCAGTGACCTCTGGTTCATTGTGTGCCTTCCAGTTTGTGTCAAACATGCGGTTTGCAACTGTGATGACGGCTGCTACGGCCTGTGCATCACACATGTGGTAGCAGCTCTTCAGTTTATCAATTCCTAATACTCTGGTCACACTTTCCTTATGCTCTCACGGATATACTGGTATTTTTGCGGCAGCACATCACTTAGCTGAGAGCTGTGGAGGACAAGTGGCGCCTTTTTAAGTCACTTTCACCCATACTGATACCTTCATCACTGGAAGGGAAAGTTCCACCTCCATCTGTATCCATACTGTGGTGATCTTCCTCTGAGTCTGACTGTTTACTAAAGTCAAACGAGGCAGTTGGCTTGCTCAACTCTTTCTACATCTTGTCTCATTCTGTCAAGGGTCTGCAAGTCCTTTTGTCTGCGTTCCATTGTTTTCATCCATTTACGATCAATGAAGTCTTCACAGTACATCTTTCTCTGGGTTCTCTGATCTTGTAGAAAGTCCCACTCCATGTCAGTCATTCTCACCCCATATTTCTGTTCCAGCTTCTGGCATATTATAGGGTCCTGGCAGAAGATATCAAAGACCTCTTGTGCATGATTGTTGAAAGTGTCTGCCCTCTTGACAAAACTGTGGTTTTGTCTCTGTTTCCATGTCTGAACTAGAGTCACAAAGTCTCCATAGAGCTTCAGAATGTGTTTATGTGTCTGGTGTGGATGGTGTAGAGGTTGCAAAAGAGCCAGTGTCCCTGAATAAGTTCTGCAAGCAGCTGAGCTGCTTCATCTTTGGAGCGATAAGCTTGACCAGCTGGCTTAGGTGACAGCAAATACAGCATGTTCTATATGACATCTCTTCCTGTCAGAAGAACCCCTTGTGAAAATTCTGCCTTCTCACATAGTCCACACTACAAAGTGTTATCCTAGAATGTGATCTTGTAATGCCAGTAGCCATATCTACATACTAGTACTACTGCTGCAGCTTTTTGTTTCTAGAAGGACTTGAAAAAGAAACTTAAGTATTATTAAAACAGTAAAATTGTTGTTTTTGGTGTGAATTTGAGGGTGACAACTTTCAAAGATAATGTACAGGGGGGTTATCATCATCTGAGAGGTCAAATGTTGGTATTTTCTGATTCAGCTATACTGTTTACATAATCTGAAAGGGGCACTTCCCAGTATTGGGGTGAGCCATGGTACAGCCAATGTTTTCTAAGGACTGGAAGCTAAACAAGTGCCAACCTAGCTGGTTACCTCCCAACAGTTGCTGGAAGCTATTAAGAAAAAATTTGAGATGTGTGATAAGTGGTGTAACTGTGTGCGAGTCATCCTGGACCTTGACTATGTATGGTCACTCAGTAGAGATTACCGAGTGACTACTTATGGATGTGTGTTCTCTGCCTAAGCGTGCTGACTGTGACTAGTTACCAAGTGTGTAGCCTCATTTCACTCATGATAGTATCTCCCAGGGTTGATAGTCACCATCCATCTACCAGAGTTGTTTTGTAACAGTGTCAGCTATATTCTTATCCCCAACTGTACACATAATAATGGAGAATATGATAATATCCTTTGATGTGAATCCACTTTTTGTCTGCATGTCCAGTATCTCTTCATGACAGTGTTAATATGATTCTAATAAATGTCATGCATCCTTTACTGTGTTTTTTTAATAATATTGGAATATTTTTACTGGGGAGGTCGAGGAAAGAGGGAGGCAGGGGAAGAAGGAAAGTAAGAGAGGCTAAAAGAGAGATGAGGATTCAAAGGAGAAGGGTACAGGAGAGAAGGGAAGGTAAAGAGGGAGAGAGAACGGAAGGTAAAGAGAGAGAGAGAAGGAATAAAGAGGAGGGACAAAGATATGGAGGGCAAAGGAAAGACAAAGAGGGAACAGGAGACTAAGAGGGAAGAGGGAACAGGTGAAAAAGGGAAAACGAACGAAAGGGGTAAGCAGGGGACAAGGTGAGGGAAAGAGAGAAGGGAGGAAAGAATGGAGAGAAAAGGGAGGAGAAAGAGTCTAAAGTGAATGGAGTGAATAAGAACTAAAGGGAGACGGGTTGTTGCTGCCAGGGACATCAATTCCTTTGGTCTGTCTGTGTTTTATATTCAACTGTCCCTGTGTGTTTCTCTAGCCATATTGATCAGTCTAATTGGCTGTCTGTCTGTCTATATATCTACCTATCTACAGTACAGCCAACTTTGTATCTACTTACCTGTCTGTATATCTATCTGTTTGTATGTATCTGTGTGTGTGTGTGTGTGTGTGTGTGTGTGTGTGTGTGTGTGTGTGTGTGTGTGTGTGTGTGTGTGTGTGTGTGTGTGTGTGTGTACGTGTTTATATATATGTAGAGTGAGACTGACAGACACAGGAAGACAGTGTCAGTCGAGAGGGGAAGAGAAGAGAGGGAGGCAGGAGGAAGAAGGGAGAGAGAGAAGTGAAAGGAGAGATGGTAGAGGAAAGAGGAGGGAGGAGGGGAAGAGAGAAGGAGGGAGGGAGAGAAAAGCAATTCACTAGCAATCCTAAGCAATTCACTAGCACTCAAAACATGTTTATACCTTTAAAAGAACAGTGACACCACTCGACATACAAAGCAAACTACACTTGCAGAAATGGCAGCTACTAAACCCTGTAATAACAAATTAAAAACAAAGAAGGCAACAATAATGAAGACAAACTCTGATGAAATTAAAGGAGACTTACTGTTTCTGTTTTTGTCTGTGGCACAGGAACACAGGTGCGGGAGTTAACGATGAAGAGGATGACCCCCCAGTGCAGGGACCAATGCCCTTCGAGCCTGACGATGCTCCCTGGAAGAAAGAAGAGTCTGGCATCAAGAAGTTGTGAGTTGATATTTCTCTCTCTCTCTCTCTCTCTCTATCTATCTATCTCTCTTTAGTACATATACAGAAGTATCAGAGGAAATCTGTAGTAAAGACATAGAGGAACACAAAAGGTTAGGGAAATATGAGAAAAGCAAGACAAGACCTCTAAAGGTGACTTTCCAGAGTGTAAACACTGTGGAAGAGATACTAAAAAATGCAAAGAATCTTATGGAAAAAGAGGAGTTCAAAAATGTATAGATAAAAAGATGCCTAACACAAGAGGAACTAGAATTACTGAAAGAAAAAAGGGAGGAAGCAAAAACAAAAAATGAGGGAAGATCAGAAGAAGAGAAGAAGAAATTTTTTTACAAAGTAATAGGATTGCAGGTAGGAAAGTGGTACACAAACAGGATGGAATAAAAAGGAGGAAGGTAGTAGAACCATGTCATGACAAGTATATAAACAAGATGATAAAGTTGATGTACTCAAATGTGGATGGAATGGTATCTAAATTACTAGAGATGAATGATTATGTCAGAGAAAATGAACCACAAATAATATGCCTAACTGAAACAAAATTAACACCAAGGATATCCAATGACATACTAAACTTAGAGGAATATAATATATGGAGAAGAGACAGAAATTTAAAAAGAGGGGGAATTATAATATTAACTAAGAAAAATCTAAAAGTCAAGGAAATAAAACTAGATATACCATCACAAGTAGAACTGATTGCAGTAGAGATCGACACATCTGAAGGTAAAGTAATTGTAGCCAATTTGTACATGCCACCCAGATCAAACACATGGGAAAGAGACGAATATGAGGACCTGGCAGAGAGTACAATTCAGAGTATAAGATCATTGCTACACAAAATGGAAGAGAAATCGGAAAGAATTATACTAACTGGGGACTTCAATACAAATATAAATTGGAATATTCTAGATATAAATAGCCAAGAAAGCTGTTGGGACCAAAAGCTCCTGGATCTCATACAAGAGTTTTTCTTAACGCAACATGTGAGGGAAACCACCAGAAAAAGAGGACTTGATGTACCTTCAGTGCTAGATCTAATATTTACAAGGCAAGAAAATGATATTGACAGTTTAATATATCACCCTCCACTCGGCAAAAGCGATCATGCAGTACTAAATTATAACTTCAGGATAGCATATGACATAGTAAACGGCAATGACAGTTACAAAAAGAGCCTAAACTATAAAAAGGGAAATTATGAAGACCTAAAGAAGTATTTCTTAGAACTTGATTGGGAAAATGAGCTTAGAGGACAAGATTTAAATGCTGTATATAAAAAATTTTGTGAATTTTATGAAATAGGAGTCCAGAAGTACATCCCACAGCACAAAGAAGCAGATAAGAAAATACAGAAATGGTTCAATACAGAATGTAAAAAATCAAAAGAAAGAAGAGATTTGTTGTGGAATAGATACAGAAGACACAATAGTGAAAGGGCGTATAATAATTACAAACAGGCAAGAAACGACTATAAAAGAAAAAGGAGGAAAGCCCAAAAACAGTTTGAGGAGGATATAATAAATAAAAGTAGTGACCAGCCAAAGCTGTTTTACAACTATATCAGAAGCAAAACCAAAGTAAAAGATATAATACAATCCATTATGGACGAGGGAATCACTTATACACAAGAGAAAGATATTTGTGAAGCACTAAATAAGAATTTCCAATTAGTTTTTACAGAAGAAAAAAATTTTGAGAGGGACTATGTGGAACACGCATGTCCACACATACTACCAGATATACAAATAGCAGAAAAAGTAATACAGGTGGAGTTAAGTAGATTAGACAGAGGAAAAGCAAGTGGTCCTGATGAAATTTCATGTTGGGTATTACGAGAATGTGCAAAGGAGTTATGTAAACCATTATTTTTAATTTTCAAGAAATCCTTGAGTCAAGGTAAACTACCTGATATTTGGAAAAAAGCAAATATTGTCCCCTTATTCAAGAAAGGAAATAGACAAAATCCACTCAACTACCGACCAGTATCACTGACCAGTGTTGTAAGCAAGGTATTAGAAAAACTTATAAGAAAAGCTTGGGTAAATCATCTAGAAGAACACAGTATGATAACAGAAAGACAGTTTGGTTTCAGAAAAGGAAAATCATTTAATAATCTGTTGAGCTACTATGACAGAGTAACAAACACAATACAGGAAAGGGAAGGATGGGTGGACAGTATCTATTTAGATTTCAAGAAAGCTTTTGACACAGTACCACACCAAAGACTTTTATGGAAACTGTACCATCAAGGAGGAATTCAAGGCAAACTGTTTTGTTGGATGCAAGACTTTCTCATAAAAAGAGAAATGAGGACAGTACTAAGAGGAAACTACTCATCATGGAAAGAAGTGACTAGTGGAGTACCACAGGGTTCAGTGCTGGCACCAATCATGTTTCTAGTGTACATAAATGATATAAACAATAACACTGGAAATGAGAGCTATCTGAATATGTTTGCAGATGATGCAAAAATACAAAGGAGAATTACTAACACTGACTCTTGTAAAGAGCTACAAGAAGAATTAAATAAACTTCATGAATGGAGTAGTACATGGCAAATGGAATTCAATGTGGACAAGTGTCATGTAATCAAGTTTGGTAAAAGTGGAAAAAGACCTGATTGGGATTATAAGTTAGGAAATAAAACCCTATATACATCAGAAAGAGAGAAAGACCTAGGTGTGATTATCAATAACAGACTATCTCCGGCTGACCACATCAGCGAGAAGGTACGGAACACGTATACACTGCTTGCAAATATGAGAATAGCATTCACATACATAAATGAAGACATGCTAAGAAGGATAATAACATCATTCAATAGACCAACCCTGGAATATGCATCAGTAGTCTGGAGTCCTCATCTCAAAAAGCACATAGACAAGATTGAAAAAGTTCAAAGGGCCGCTACAAGACGGATACCAAGCTTAAGGGACCTAAGCTACGAAGAAAGACTAAATAAACTGAATCTACCAACACTACAGGAGAGAAGGAAAAGAGGTGACATGATAATGCTATATAAATGCATATCAGGAAAGGAGAAAATAGACATAAATGATTACTTAACATATGGAGAAGCATCAGCAAGAGGACACTGCAAAAAACTGCATAAGAAGAGAGGTGATAAAGACGTAAGGAAATTCAGTTTCCCAAACAGAGCAATTGATCAATGGAATGCACTACCGAATGAAATAGTGTGTGCCAAAACAATTCACAAATTTAAGGATATGTACGATAAATATGGTTTAAGACACGGGACAGTACGAGCTTAACTCATTCCTGTAAAGATACAATTAGGTAAGAACAATTAGGTAAGAAAACACACAAGTTTGTCACCAGAAAAGCACATTAACAAGATAGTTGGAGAGACTTATAAGCTCTTGACTAACATAAGAGTAGCATTTCATTATATGGATGAGGAAATGATGAAAAAATTGATAGTGGCCATGATCCACCCCAGGTTAGAATATGCAGCGGTAGTGTGGTCCCCACACAAAAAGAAAGATATAAGCAAGATTGAGAGAATACAAAGAACAGCAGCCAAGATGGTCCCCAGTCTGACAGACCTGTCATACAGAGAGAGGCTGGAAAAACTGGATTTGCCTTCCTTAGAGGAAAGGAGAAAGAGGGGTGATATGATTGCAGTGTTCAGGACCATAAAGGGAGTAGACAAAATTGACAGAGAAGATCTGTTGTATGGGATAAGAGAGTAACAAGAGGACACGGAATGAACCTGAAGAAGCCAAGCTGCTTGAAGGATAACAAGAAATACTGTATAGTTATCCTTATAAATGTACAGACCTGTGGAAAAGCCTGGACAAAGAGATCGTCCAGTCTAATAACTTAAACGAGTTTAAAGCAAATTTTGACTTACTGAGAAACAGAGACGGGACCTCACGAGCGTAGCTCATTTCCTGTATATCACAATTAGGTAAATACACACACACACACACACACACAGAGGTGGTGCATGCACACACACATTCATGTGTGTACACACACACATAAATGCATGGACACACACACACACACACACAGATGCATGCACACATACTACAAATAGGTAAATACACACACACACACACACACACACACACACACACACACACACACACACACACACCATATCATATTTTTCACAAGGTTCCAACATGCATGCATTGGCCTTTGTGACCTTACGGCAGCTCTCCACACTGCTTGATCTCTTGCGGCCTCCCTACTCAATATCTTAGCCCTGATATCACACTCTATGACCTTGTCCTTTTCACCCCCCACTATGCCTCTCACAACCACATCCTCAACATTCACACTTCACACCTTCTGCACCCAACTGTCACCTACCATCCTCTCAACAGGTCCAAACAATATCAATCTACCCCTCCTCACCACAACACCAATATAGTAAAGTCCCATCCTTCCTCACAACTCTTCAATCCTAATACTAGCATCCCCAGGCTTTACATTGAAGGACACACTAGACACCCATCTAATCACTGTCATTTCTTTATGTTTCAGTCTATGAATATCCTCTTCCTTCAATGCCAAGCTCTCACTACCGTATAGCATTACACTCCTGACATATGCAACATACAAGGATCTCTCTGCATGGAGGGACAGCCCTCTCAATGCTAAGTGGCAATAGATCCCTACACTTCCTCCAACCACTTCTTACCCTAGTTCCAGCCCTACCTCCACCATATAACCTGCCTCTCATATAACAAACTCCACACACTCAAGAGACTCTACAACAAGATCAATCCTTTCATGCCTGTCAATCTCCACATGCACACACAAAAATCAGCATCATTTCGCGGCCTACCTCTAATACCACTACATCGCTAATGCACCCAGTTACCACAAACACTGCATATGACGGAGTTACTTCCAACACCGTCGTAGCAAACTGCACATGGCCACACTCCCTCTGCTTTGATAGTACTGCCACTTGTCCTAGATACTGTCACTTTTGTTTTATCCACATTTACTCTGAAAACCTTGTGCCCCATACTGTCTCTGCACTTCCTAAATCTTTCCTCCTCTGCAGTCAACACAAAGTTATCAGGAAACAACATATCCCATGGGGTCCATCTGTGAAGTCATGCATGAGAGTTTCAAGCACCAGGACGAACAATAAGACACTCAAGACTGACCCCTGATGCACTCCATCATTTACGGAAAACCCATCACTCAAATCTCCATTCACTCTCACCTGAGTGTGAGCACCCACATACACAGCCTAACCATTCTAATCAGCCACTCCTTGATCAAAAGTTTTCTCGCTGCCCATCTCACCACCTCCCTTCGCACTCTGCCATAGGCCTTCTCCAAATGAACAAAAACTAAGTACAGCTCCCTTTTCTTTAACCCTCTTGGGAACCAAAAGTTTTCAGTATGTTTATGGGACATGATCAGAGAGAATGGAATGATGCCAGCCTTTAACTGCACACAAAGGAAAACATTTCCATGGATTTTATTTGTCCCAGAAACTGGTTATACTGGAATAAATTGTATCCCATCATTTTCATTGATGTTTATGCTGTACTTCAAGATAAGCTAATAAAAACACACAAAACTGATGAGTAAAAGTACTGATATGCAATGAGAATGAACTAATTCCAGAGAAAAATAATTTAAGAAAATCCTAGCACAAAATTTTACCTGCACTGTGCAGAATTTCACAGATGCAGAATTTCTCGTGCTTCCTCATGATGTTCTTGGAATTTCAATACAACCAATAGTTTTTTAGTACATCACCAAAAATCGCACGTGTGCATCCCCCCCCCACACTGAAAGCCGAGAGGATATTGACTATTTGAGAGTGTTGGCCTTGAAACAGACACCCTCCCCTATGATGCACCAAGGTTTGACACATTTCATGCTAAAACTTAGTTTTTGGTGAATACTGTATTTTTTTTCCAAAACTGCTTAATCAGAATCCCTTCAGCAGTACACTGATAATGAAGCAATTGCATCATAAGTTACTCTTCGGTTACTTTTTTTATACGATGCAATTTGTGTAATTGTTCCCGAGAGGGTTATTACAGTATATATATATTTTTCCTGATGCTGAAAAATGAACAGGGCATCAGTGATCCCTCTACCTGGCATAAAGGCAAGCTGCATCTTATCAATATTCATTTCTTCCAATAATCATACCTTCTAGGACTCTCTCCAATGCCTTCATTATCTGTCTCCAAAAGAATTATGCCTCTGTAACTTCCTCTTTCCAGGGTATCATTCTTCCCCTTATACACGTTAACAAAAAAACTCTTCAGTCAGTCATCTGGAACAGAACACTTATTTATCATCAAATTAGTAACTACACTCATTCCTTTATCTCCTGAGGCCTTCAACATTTCATCAGCCAACTCAGATACAGTCACTGCCTTTCCAAACTGCATTCTCCCTAAGGCCCTACTCACCATTGCAGCATCAATCAAAGGCCAAGGGCCAACACTGAATCCAGTGACTCCAAACCTTGCCTGTTCCAGTCAAACTCCTCATTACGCAACCAGTTATACCATAATTCTCTATCCAGATGACTTTAATATCCTCATTGTCCACCACTACCTTTCCTTTATCACTCTTCACACACTGCTCACCTATGATAACCCTGTTTCCCCTCTTCATCTGACCTGCCACTTTAAATACCATATTCTACCTTTCAGCAGTAATCCCTCAATTATCTGGACATCCATTAACCAGACCATCCATTATCTGGATGCTGTGACCTGTGTGATCAAAACCATTACTCGTACATATTCCCATGCTTGCATCTGAGTGGAAATTATGGCCATGTGAACATTTTTGCCCAGCTGGGCCAGTTTTTAAAATGATTTTTAGGGCCATGGTGATTCCATGCCCATGGATGAAGGGTCTGGTTGACCATAATTATTGCCTGGCTGTGGTTTACAGGTCTGCTTGATCAGATATAGTGTAAAAGATCAGGAATAAGTGTTGTATGATGTACTGCAGTGGCCTTTCACAATGGCTTTCAAAGTAAGGATATACACAAAGGGGGGGGCAGGGGAGAAGTCCACCATCTGGACAGAGTCACTAGCAGGAAATGCTTTTGGCTCTACTATGTCAAATAATCGAGGGATTACCGTATTTAGGTTATCCAGTATAAATCTCCAATACTCAGACTGTGCCCTGTATACAGTACCTCCTTTCTAGTCCTATGCTTGGCACCCATGCATTCCTCACTGTTACCATTCCCTTTCCATTCCGAGAAAGTCTTGTTTTCTCCTTAACTGTGACTTCTACACCTTATCCAACCACCATGTTTCTTTATGTCTTGGATGGCCTCTTGTCCATCCATACACAGAATCAGTAACTATCAAGAGATTGTTCTTGAGGAGCTCTGTACTGTTCATCTGCATTTCTATCAACACATGGGCCATTTTAAGAAAACTCTTATTTTCAATATACTGACCCATGAAGGGAAGAGTTACTTGAAAATTAAATGTTCATGAAGATGGTCAGTCTTTCCTCGGCATGTGGCAAGAAAGAAACCATTGCCAGCTTGCTTCTTGTTGTAATAGTAATGAGGAATGGACAAATGACTTTTCCTGAGAAATTGTGTGGCCCAGAATGGTGAGCTTCAAAACTAAAGGTTTTGCCACTGCTCTCTCTCTCTCTATTTCTCTTTTTTTTTTTTTTTTTCTCTCTCTCTCTAACATTATGCTGTTAAAAAGGCATAAGCTGCCTCATTAACAGGCTTGTAGTTGGGTGAAAACTGACTTGTGTCTGGGTTATAAGGGAGATGATGGTAGCTGATAAGTTTGCTCAGCCAAAGTGGCTCATTAAACTGTTTCATAACAAAGGTAACTACTCTTCACAATTTAGACCTTCTTGACTGCTGGATCTGATTCAAAATCAGAGAGTGGATATCAATTAATCTTCATTAAACAAATTTGCTCAACCAAAGTGAGTCATTAAATTGCTTCATAACAACAGTAACTACTCTTCACAGTTTAGACATCCCTGTATGCTGTACATAATTCAAAATCTTTGAGTGGACCTTAATCCGTGGATTGCGGGCCACAGCTCAGGCTGAGTAGCATTGTCCTGCGAGCCACAGCTCAGGCTGTGCTAATCTTCCAGTGACCGTGCATCACCGCTAACTACTCCACCCCTAAGCTAACTTACGCATGGCACTATGCAAAGATGGAGAGAGAGAGATTTTTTCTTTTTCACCAAATGATGCCCTGGATGTTTATCTTCAAGTTTATAATAAACAAAAATGAAAACAAATTTTTTTTTTTTTTCCACTACACCCCTACAAAAACTTATGCATTGCACTATGAAAAAATGGAGAGATTTTTTTTTTTCACCAGATGATACCCTGGATGTTTATCTTCAAGTTTATAATAAACGAAAACAAAACCAAAAAAATTGTCATTTTTTTTTTGCACCACGGGGTGGAATAAAAAAAAGGTTATTGAGCAATCCAAGGGTTAATTTACTTTAATTAAACAAAAAATAATTAAGAATACTGCATCCAGGAAATCTGTGTGACAGGTCAAAGACTGAAGGGCCTGGGAGAATAACTGCTCATGGAAAAAAAAAGATGTAAAAGATATAAAGGAAAACACAGAAATCAACTAAGGCAACATGTTAGAGGTTCATTAACAAATTAATTAGAAAATATATACTGGCTATTAATGATACAGGTAGTAAAATCCCAAATACATGTTGAACTCACTTTGTAAATACAGCTCCAGCCAATCCAAAGTCAGTGTTATTGGCTCTCTTGATTGCTTCCTCTTCTGTCTCAAACTCTAGCACACAAGCCAATGACCCAAATACTTCTTCTCTCACTACCTGTTAAATAGTAATAATAATAAATTGTGATAGCAATATGTAAACACTTCATTATGAAAAATTACTGATCACTGTTGAGTCACAGAAAAATTCTTTTAGATCTGTATGACTGGATATTAAAGAATTCTAAATTAATACTAGCACCATCCTCTGAACTACTGTATTTACAATCAATGTGAGACAAAAAAAGTAAAACTATTAACAGTGACCAATGAAACCGACCATACATCCATTCACTCATCATTCTCATCTTCAACTCACAGGCAATCTCCATTCACACACTGTGCTTCATTTATTTAAGCTGCTTTTGCAGCATATAAGGTCATTCCATACCAAATGCTTCGTAGCACAGGCAGTTGTGTCCAAGGGTTTTGCATCACTGTAACCAATACAGTTGGCCTAACTGCAGTCAGCGCCAAGTCAACAGCATACAACATCTCCCATGGAAGTCCACTTCTGAAGTCACATGCAAAAGCTAGCACCACGACAAACAATACACGGCTCTACACTGACCCCATGATAATGCCAACATGCTCGGAAAACTCATCACTCAAACCTCCATTTACTCTCACCTGGGTGTGAGCACCCAGAAACATAGCCACAACCATTCTAACCAGGCACTCTTCAATCCCATGCTTTCTCATGGCCCACTTCACCACCTCCCTGCAGGACTTTATCAAAGTCCTCCAAATCAACAAAAATGAGGTACAGCTCCCTTTTCTTTCCTCCTTATTTTTCCTGATGCTGGCAGACATTGCATATGGTATCAGTGGTCCCTTTGCCTGGCATAAACCCAAACTGCATCTCAACAATATTCACCTTTTCCCTTATCATACCTCCTAGGACTCTCCATCACCTTCATTATCTGGTCAAAAAGTTTCTGCCTCTACAATGTCCTGTTCTCAGGGAATTACCCCCTTAAACACACTTGCAATCACACTCTTCAACCAGTCATTTAGGACAACTCATTCACATATACTCAAATTTATGAAATCAGTAGGTAAACCCACTCTTATATTTCCAGAGACCTTCAACATTTCAGCAGTCAACCCAGACACATCTGTCACCTTCCCACACTGCATCCTGCTTATTGTCCTGCTCACAATAGCAGCATCGAAGGTGAAGGGCCAAACACTAGATCCAAAACAAATGAACTAGGTAAAATGTCCATTACCTTCATATTATCCATACAGTTGACCACAACAGCTGGGGACAAGTACCATCCACCTGCTAGCTTGCCAGGCATCAGCACCCGCTCTCCTCCACACAGTATGGTAGCTCCCTACAAACAATACGTCGATTAAGGAATATTGTAGTATGACAGCTCTGAAAATCATACATATATGACAATGAACAACTTTTTAATTATGATACATTACAGAGCAGCACAAGTGAATGAAGGTCACAGGTAGAGGGAAGGTCAATATATTCTGGTAATGAATCACTTAAGTCCCTGTCAGCCTGCACTCTTGTACTGATTGAAAAATGACATTTTCTACTACATATACATGTTGTTGTTGTTGCAACTTTTGCAACCCCAGACTCATCTGGTTGTGAACCCAGTGGACTGAGGAAGGTCATGTGTGTGTAAAAGTTAGTCCTAGAATCTGGGGGTACTTTTCCAATGAAAGTTGGTTACAAAGGAAAACTGAAGGGTGTGTTTGAGATTCATGTCTGTCAAAAGTGAAAAAGGTAATGGCTGATTTGGGTGGTGAGGCAGCCATCCTATTCTGTCAGTCAAGATTCATGTGAGTATAGGTATAGTTGGAACTAGGCTGCTGTCTGCTGAGTTTTGGAGAGTGTGTGAAGCTACCGTCAAATAGTCACCTTAGGACTGAAGGGGGATTGGCTGGCAGGTCATGGAGTAAAAATGTAAAAAGTGGGGGTGAATGGATTGACCCCAGTGGAACTTCAATGGGTATTATGTTAAATTTAGAACTTTGATTTTTGTAGCACACTTGGGCATGTCTAGCTGAAAGTTGGCCTGCCATTTTTTATCATTTTCTTCCCTGTCTGTGTCCAAGACTTTATTATAAGGATGAGTTTTGGCACTGTAGATAGGAATGGGTGGGTACTGTGTCAAAAGCTTTGTTTATGTCTACAGCTGTTAGGGTGGTTCTTGATGGTGGTTGTTTCTTGTTGATGTCATCAAGGATGAGTTAACTTGGAGAGGTGGGTGGTGGTTAAGTGTTTAAGTCAGAATCCTTGTTGGGAGTCAGACAAGGGGATGCTAGGGGTGATGTTCTTTAAGATAAACCTTTCAATGACTCTGGGTGGTTTGCAAAGTAGGGATATTGGTCCACATGATGCTGTATTATTGGGATGTTTTCCTGAATTCAGTATGGGAATAATGGCTGCTTTCTGTCAGATATCGGAGATTTGGTTGCACATCCATTAGTTGAAAATTTCAGTTTGTTTTGGCTCCAACATACTTGCATGTGTCAGCCTTAGTCACCTAATGGTGGCTCTCCATGCTGCTCAATTTCTGGCAGCTTTCCTAATCAGTCCCTTATTGCTGAGGTCACACTCAATGACCTCATCCCAGGTCTTTTTCAGTCTACTTCTCACAACCCTACCCCTAATGTTAACACTTCTCACATTCTGCATCCAATTATCATCCCTCATTATCTAAACATGCCCAAACAATCTCAATCTCCCTCTCCTCATCACAACACCAATACACTCCAGGCCCATCCTACCTCTCAACTCTTCCATCATAAACCTAGTCCTCCAAGGCCTCGCACTCAAGGACGCACTGCACATCCACCTAATCACTGTCATTTCTGTACATGTGAGCCTGCGAGTATCCTATTCCTTTACTGCCCTGGTCTCATTACCATACAGCATTACACTCCTAACACATGCTGCATATAAAGATCCTTTAGCATGGAGGGAGAGCCCTCTCAATGTCAGGAGAGACAACAGCTCCCTGAACTTCTTCCAACCACTCTTCACTCTAGCCACAGAGCTAGCTCCAGCCCCACTTCCAGCACATAACATGTCTCCCAAATAACAAAACTCTTCTACACACTCAAGAGACTCGCCAGCAAGATCGATCCTTTCACGCCTGACAATCAACACGTGCCCTTGCTCTCCCCAAGACTCCGCACACATGAAATCAGCATTATTTCGCAGTCCACCTCTAACACCACTACATCTCTCATGCACCCACTCATCACAATCACTGCACAAGATGGAATTACTTCCCATGCCCTTGTGGCAAATCTCACATGGCCACTCTCCCTCTCCTTTGATAGTACCACCCCCAACCCCAGATACCATCTCTTTTGTTTTACCTGCATTTACTCTGAAGCTCTTGTGCTCCATACCATCTCTCCACTTCCTGATCTTTCCTCCGCCTCCCTTTCATTCTCTACAATCAAACATCAAATCATCAGCATACATCTCCCACAGGAGTCCATTTCTGGTCAAGTGAGAGGGCTTTGAGTAACATGATAAAAACAAGGGGCTCAAGACTGATCCCTGATGCACACCAACATTCATGGAAAACTCATCACTCAAATCTCCCTTCACCCTTACCTGGGTGCGAACACCAACATACATGGCCATAACCACCCTAACCAGCCACTCCTCTATCCCAAGTTTTCTCATTGCCAACATCACCACCTCCCTAGGGATTCTGTCAAAGGCCTTCTCCAAATCAACAAATACAAAGTACAGATCTCCTTTCTTTCCTATCGGTATATATTTTTCCTGAAGCTGTCGAACAACGAATACGGTATCAATGGTTCCTTTGCCTGGCATAAGCCCAAACTGCATCTCATCAATATTCACTCTTTCTCTGATCATACCTTCTAGAACTCTCTCCATTACCTTCATTATCTGGCCCAAAAGCTTCATGTCTCTATAATTTCCTCTTCCAGGGCATCACCCTTCCCCTTGTACACCTATACAATTACACTCTTCAGCCAATTATCTGGGACAATACCCTCATATATAATCGTATTTATCGTCAGTACCTAATCCCACTCCTACATCTCCTGAGGCTTTCAGCATTTTGGCAGTCAACCCAGACACACCTGCTTCCTTCCCCACCTGCATCCTGATAACTGCCCTCCTCACAATAACAGCATAAATCAAAGGCCAAGGGCCAAACACTGGATCTGCTGGCTCCAAACCTTCCCCGTTCCAGTGGAATTCCTCACTTAACAACCAGTTGTCATGCACTCTCCAGGCATCTTTAATATCCCCACTTTCATCCCTACCTTTCCTTCATCATTTTTCACACACTGCTTACCTTCCCTCTTCATTTGATTTATCACCTTAAATATCATATTCTTCCTTTCTACACCATTTAGGTTATCCAGTAAAAATCTCCAAGACAGACCAACCTCATTCCTAGCCCTGTGCTTGGCAGCCAAGTATTCCTCTTTGTTACCACCTTTTTTCCATTCCTGGATAAGCCTTCTTTTCTCCTTAATTGCAGCTTCCACACCTTCATCCCACCATCAAGTTATAAAGCACCTTGTCCATCCACACATTGAACCAGTAACTCACAGGAGACTGTAGTAGTTGTTCCCTAGGCAGTCTGGCCGAACAGTCCCGGGACTGTTCTTGAGAGCTCTATACTGTTCATTAACACTTCCGTCAACTGCTCCCTGTTCAACCCCCACTCTACTCATCTCACTATAAAAGGTATCCCTTACTGCTTCATTTTTCAACTTCCATATTTTCCTCCTAGGTGCATAGGTCCTCTATTTCATCACTTGCTTCTTAAGCACCGTGTCACATATCAATAACTTGTGTTGCGGCACACACTCCCCACTCCCTATAGCTTTAACATCCCTCACCAACCTTCCATCAGCCCTCCTGACCAGGGAATAGTCTATCTGGCTAAAGTTTCCCCCAGACTCATATGTAATCAACCTACTATCTCTTTTCCTAAAATGTGTGTTGCACAAAATCATGTTCATTGCCTCCCCAGACTTGAGTATCCTTTCCCCTTCCTCCTTCCTTGTACCACATACACATCCTTTATGTATCCCTACATATCATGGAGCTGCTTCACCTACACGACCATTTAAGTCCTCTCCCAAAACTACAATAACTTCATCCTCCATACCACTTACCACACATTTTAAGTCATCCAGAATCTATCTTTTTCTAAATCATCCAAATAAGTCTGTGGAGAACACGTTGATATAACGTAAATGAAAATGTGACCCCACCAAACAAAATTTTCACTACTATTATCCTTTCACTCACTCTCAATACATTCACGTCAAACATATTCCACCCATTTCTCCTTAACCAACACACCCACACCACCATATCCATCTGCCCTACCCTGTCAAAATATCTTGTAACAATTATACCTCCCAGTAATCATTCTGGTTGACCCACCCCTGTATCTAGCCTCCTGCATACATCCAATATCCACCCACCTCAGCGCCTCAACCACTTCCACCGCTCTACCCCTAGAACTACCCACATTCCATGATGCCATTCTGATCCCCTTGGGTGATTTAGTTTCCTCAGGCCTGCTTTGATTTTTACCCTTTTTTGTCACAATCTGTAAAAATAACGAAGAAAGACAGACCAAAGACCCTACCTACCCGCACAGTCCCAAGTCCAGCATGGGACCTGGGATCCATAGCCCACCAGCCGTGACCAGAGGCTGTGGCAGTGGCCTCAGAGCACCCTGCCAGGAGAACTACAGGGACGCCCTCCAAACACGACCTAGCACTTTAACTGCACCGCAATTATATACCCACTGACGAGGCGGCCTCCTGGGGTGCTACTCCCTGGTTTGGACCCCTCCCTATTGGGCAAAAGAGGCAGCCTGGTTACCACAATGCCTTGTACCCTCTAGCACAGGTCTCAGCCCCATCCCATCCTGGCCCCAAGATATATGTTGGCGGAGCTCTCATCACGCCTCCCCTCAATAGGTCCACCACCAGGTAGCGGGGACAAAGTTTTCTGGCCACATGCCCTTGGTGGCGTCAACCCCTGTCACATACTGGGGTACATTGCGTGATATGTATAGCATATGTAGGGTACTGCATGAGATACAGAGAAGTGCCTGGAAGAGAATGCTGGTCTACTCTCCATGACAGTGTCACACTGAAAGGTCTCAGCAAAGGTGGATGGTCAGATATTCTGATAGCTAGTGAACCTGGAGCTCCTGCTCTCCCTATCACCAGCATTCCCATTCCCCTTGGGAGTACCACCTTGATCAGCTGGTGGTGCAGCCTACTCCCTGGTTGAAAATTTGAGACTGTTTTTTGTTAATGGGTCAAGATGCTTTAGGTGACTGTTTGAAATCTGATGAGAACCAACTGTGTTAGTGTTTTATTTGTGTTTCTGATGATTTGCTGTACTTGCTGTGAGGTGAATGAAGGTGAATATGTAGTTTTTTTTTTTTTTTATGCATAATTTCTTATTTTGTTCCTCCCTGCTGTGGATGGTTCCATCACCACTTGGGTCTTTGTGAGTTGAGAATGAAGTTTTGAATGTGTGCATATTTCTTATCATTTTCCAAAATTTGCTGCTGTTTATACTTTGACATGGGTGTTGACAGTTTTCCCAACTTTCCTAATGTTGAGTTCTGATATGAACATTATGATGTTGTTTAGGTTCTGCAAGATTCCAAATTCAGCTGGGATGAGTCTTACTCTTTACTTAGTTTCTGTCTTTGATAAGCCATTTTATGTATGAGGGATAAGCATGAGCTAAAGCTTTTGGTGCTGGCACATGCCATACAATATTTGCTGGCTGTTGTAATGACTTTATTAAAGGAGGTGGCTGCTCTGTTCATGCTTAAAAAAGAATCTATGGTAAAGCTTCCTAATGTTTGCTCTGTCTTGAATGAACTGGGCCAATTTGTCTTCTTGTAGGTGGCAGAGGTTTTTCTTCCTTCATCTGGTTTTGCTCTTATTGTGTGTGACATAATCTGGAATTTGCTGCAACACAGCATTGTGACTCCCACTCTAACATAAGGAAGTGAAGTTTGAACCCTGTTGGAAGGACAAATCAAAGAGTGAGTGCAGTTTAAATGAATGATTTATCCCATGGACTACAACAGAGGAGTTGCTAAACAGGCTCTGTGATGCGGCAGTATGAACAATTTAGTGATCATTGCACATTAAGTCCAAATGAACATCATCATCATGGAAATGGGTTTATACATCTACCCACGAAAATTTTTTCCTCAACTCAGCATAACTATGAGTTATGGCTGACAGAAATTTCCCAGTTGGCAGGGAACCAGCAACTGTAGAAGCAGGACTCACTCCTGCCAAAGCCTCAGTGAGCTGCCACTTAGTCTAATAAGCCATAACCTGAGCAAGATGTGCTACTTTTGATAATTTATTTCATCTTTCCCTCTCTTCCTTTAGAGGCTGTCAGTCTTGCATTCAATTTTATCATCAAAAGCCTGTTTTTGAGACAGGTTTGAGCCTTCCTTGGGTGCCAACACAATGGTAATGGATCAACAGCACATCAATTTCGTTCACGGTAGCTATTGCTCCTTTGTTTCTTGGCTCAACCTAGGGGGTGGGGAAAAGAGAAGACAGCAAGCCTAATACCCCACAAGTTCAACAACTATGTGATGCTGCTCCTATGAGAAACTTTGTGGTGCATAATTAAAAATCCTGCTCATATGAGGTAGGCTGCATGCTCTCTGAGTTAAACTCATGAAGGGGAAATCACACATCATGAGTTCAGACTACCATGTAAAGTTACATGGAGAGACTGACAAGCAAATGAGATGGTGGGGGCACACTGTGGCACTGATATGAACATGACTGAAAGTACTGACTCTTTCATGCACAGCACTGAGTTTCTGGCTAGGGGAGTCTGAACACAGAGCTCACTAGGCTAGAGGTGATCTGAGAGGCAGCTGAGTGGTATTTTTTCATTCCAGATCATTTATTCAAGGTTCTATGATGCAATTCAAGCCAAAATGCAATTTAAGGAGGTAATTTGGGGGGTTCAGTGCAGGTCATTATGTCAATTTAAAATGTACTCGTATTTCTTGTGAACAGAACCGTGATACTATGCATCTTTGGGAAGTACATTTCAGGACTTTAATCACATCATGATATGCAAAAGGGTTGAGAGAAATACTCTGAGATGGTCTGGCCATATGGAGAGGATGGAGAAGAGACACTAGCTAGAAAAGTGTACGTGAGTAAGGTGGCGGGGGAGACCGACGATGAGATGGTGAGATGGAGAGGCAGATTGGAGTTGGAGGGAGGGGAGTCAAACAGCAAGATATGGGGTGACGTAATGGGCCAGAGAAGAGACACGGTTTCGAGGTGAGGACACACCAGCAAGGTTAGATTTACTGTTCACCAAAGAACCCGATGTAATAGAATCATTGGAATATCTCTGTCCTTTAGGAAAAAGTGATCACGTGGTCACTGAGTTCCAGATGTTAATAGGGAACGTCGAGCCAAGAGACGAACTTCATAGACAGGGAAGATACAACTTTGAGAAAGCAAATTTTACAGGATTGAGAAACTTTTTTGAAAATGCGGATTGGAGAAAATTCAGAGAAACAAGAGAGATACAGAGGAAGTGGGATATCTTTCTAGACCTCTATAATTTGGGAGTGGAAAAATTTGTACCAAGAGTAAGAGGGAAAGAAAACAGGAAAAAGGAGTGGTTTAATGGAAGGTGTATGATAGCAAAAAAAAAAGAGAGAGATAAAGCATGGAACAATTGGAGAAAGAGAGGTAACGACAGAACAAAGGAAGAATATAAAAGAACAAGAAACGAATACACAAGAATACGTAGAGAAGAAGAAAGGAATTTTGAAAAAGGTATAATAGACAAATGCAAGGATGAACCCAAACTGTTTTATAGATTTGTTAATGGCAAACTGAAACAAAAGGAAGGAATCACCAAGCTGAAAGTAGAAGGAGAGGTCTTTAAGGATGCGGCAATGCAAGCAGAAATAATGAACAAACGTTTCCAGTCAGTTTTCACTAATGAAAAGGAGCTTGTGGAAGGGGAGGGAGTGATTAGAAATGTACCAGGGATAAAAGATATAAAAGTGGAGGTACAGGAAGTGTATAAATTACTGGAAACTCAAGATGTAAGGAAAGCCCCAGGACCTGATGGAATTTCTAATTGGGTACTGAAGGAATGCAGAGAACAACTGGCGGATAAAATTCACAGCTTAATTGTATGCTCACTGGAAGAGGGGAAAGTGCCAAAAGAATGGAAGAGGGCAAATGTGGTACCAATTTATAAGGGAGGAAACAGGGAAGAACCCCTGAATTATAGACCAGTGTCTCTAACCAGCATGGTCGCAAAATTGTGTGAGAGAATCCTGAAAGACAGATGGATAAAATATCTGGAAGAGATGAATATTTTGGCTGAATGTCATTTTGGATTCAGAAGTGGAAGGTCATGTGTTTCTAACTTGTTGAGCTTTTACTCAAGAGTGATTGACATGCTACAGGAGAGAGATGGTTGGGTGGATTGTGTGTACTTACTTAGAGAAGGCCTTTGATAAGGTACCTCATAAGAGACTAATGTGGAAACTAGAATATATAGGAGGACTGAAGGGGAAACTTCTGGAATGGATGAAAGACTTTTTGAGAGACAGACAAATGAGGACAGTAATAAAGGATAGGATGTCTGGATGGAGGGAAGTAAAAAGTTCAGTCCCTCAAGGCTCGGTGTTGGCGCCAGTAATGTTCCTAATTTACGTAAATGATATGGTAGATGGAGTGAACAGTTATGCATGTCTGTTTGCTGATGATGTAAAGATCTTGAGGAAGATAGAGGTTGAGGAGGATTGTAACATGCTGCAGGAGGATTTGGATAGGATACACAATTGGAGCCGGACGTGGGAAATGAAATTTAATGTAAAGAAATGTAAAATATTGGAAATGGGTAAAAGTACCAGGAGGCCGTCACTGAATTATTTGTTGGGTAATGAATTAATCACAAAAATGAGAGAAGAGAAAGATTTGGGAGTGCTGGTCCAAGATAGTTTGTCACCAGAAAAGCACATTAACAAGATAGTTGGAGAGACTTATAAACTCTTGACTAACATAAGAGTAGCATTTCATTATATGGATGAGGAGATGATGAAAAAATTGATAGTGGCCATGATCCGCCCCAGGTTAGAATATGCAGCGGTAGTGTGGTCCCCACACAAAAAGAAAGATATAAACAAGATTGAGAGAATACAAAGAACAGCAACCAAGATGGTCCCCAGTCTGGCAGACCTGTCATACAGAGAGAGGCTGGAAAAGCTGGATTTGCCTTCCTTAGATGAAAGGAGAAAAAGGGAGACATGATTGCAGTGTTCAGGACCATGGTGGGAGTAGATAAAATTGACAAAGAAGATCTGTTTTTATGGGATAAGAGAGCAACAAGAGGACACGGAATGAAATTGAAAAAGTCAAGCTGCTTGAAGGATATCAAGAAATATAGCTTTCCTTAAAGAAGTATAGACTTATGGAATAGCCTGGACAAAGAGATCGTCCAGTCTAAAAACTTAAACGAGTTTAAAGCTAAATTTGACTTGTTGAGAAACAGCGACGGAAACCCACGAGCATAGCACATTCCGTGTATATCACAATTAGGTATATTAGGTAAATACATAAATATTTGGAACGACTTAGACAAAGAGATGGTGCATGAGAAAAACATTCATGTGTGTAAAGGTAGACTTGATAAATGTGGATATGGAGACAGGACAACACGAGCATTGCTCAATTCCTGTATACTACAAATAGGTAAATACAAATAGGTAACTACACACACACACACACACACACACACACACACACACACACACACACACACACAAATTCTGACTTCAAAACAGTTTTATAACAAATCACGAGAAACTTCCTCCTCAAGTATAATTATTCCCCTGTACAATGGAAAAGGGGAAAAAGAAGTGTGTGGTAATCACAGGGGCATTTGTCTTCATAGTGTAATAGGAAAAGTATATGGCAGGATATTTAATGACAAAGTTAGGGAATAACAGAGGAATTAGTTGGAGAAGAACAGGGAGGTTTTTGGAAGGGAAGAGGTTATGTATATAAGATATTCATTCTTAGATCTTTAGTGGAAAAGTTTCTAGAGAAGGGAAAGATGCGGCCTTCATGGATTTGGAGGGCGCATATGACAGGGTGGATAGACAAGGATTGTGGAAAGTATTAATAATATATGGAGTATACGGGACGTTGTTGAAGGCCGTGAAGAGTATGTATGAGGGTGTTAAGGTTGCAGCACATGAGGATAGTGAACGAAGTGAATTTTTCTATATGATGGTTGGATTGAAACAAGAAGGTGTCACGTCTCCATGGTTGTTCAATCTGTATATGGATGGGGTAATTAAAGAGTTACAAGGTAGGGCAGTGGATATTGGAGCAGCCCTAGTGAGAAAGGGCAGTGTTTGGGAACTCCCTGTACTGTTGTTTGCAGATGATACTCTGTTGTTAAGCGAAGATGAAGGGGAGCTGCAAGGCTTGGTGGATGAGTTTGGGAGAATGTAAGAAACGGAATCTAAAGGTGAATGTCGGGAAGAGTAAAGTTATGGTCTTCGAGAGAAGTGAAGTCAGTGAATGTACAGTGACACTGGAAATGGAAAATGTGAGTGCATTGATGTACTTGGGTAGTCTGATGAGTAAGGATGCACATTTAGAGGGTGAAGTGCTTGAAAGGGTACAACAAGGAAAAAAAGTTGCTGGTTCCTTGAAAGCAGTGATAAGAAACGGAAGCGAGCATGGATGTGAAAAAGCTACTACATGACAGTACTGTGATACCAACTGCAATGTATGGAAGTGAAGCTTGGACCTTGTTGGAGGGACAGAAGTCAAGAGTGAGAGCAGTGGAAATGAGCTATTTGAGGGGAGCATGTGGAGTCACACGGAGAGACAGACTGACAAATGAGGAAGTGAAGGAGCGTTGTAGTGTGGATATGGATGTGGATGTGATAGGATGCATTAGGAGAAACATACTGAGGTGGTTTGGCCACATGGAGAGGATGGAGAGTGACAGATTGATGAGGAGAGTGTACGTGAGTAGGTGGAGGGGGAGAGAGGGAGGGGGAGGCCAAGGATGAGATGGAGGGATGGAATGGAGAGGTATATGAGAGAGGGGGGGGGGTGAGCTGGTATCAAAGCAATGAAATAGCAGGGGACAGGGTAACATGAAAGCAATTTGTTTGTGGCCACCCCTTACGGGATTAAGGCGTCTGGCACTAGATAGACAGATAGATAGATGAGAAACTTTATGGAAAGAATAGGCTTGAAATCTAAACATGAAAAAGCTATTAAAAAACAACTTTATCATATACCAACTATACAAGTTAATTACATTACTTTCTTCCAGTTCACACTATACCTCATCCTTGGCAGCAGTAATGTAGCTGAGAACCTTTTCAGCATGGGCTTCATGTATGGTTGCTCCAACTGTTGTATCCTCAGCAAAGGGGTCTCCAATCTTCAATTTTTTTGTTGCATCTACCAACAGCTCAAGAAATTTCTTAGCAATACTGTGCTGTACAAAGACTCTGGTTCCACTGGAACAAACCTGAAAAAAAATTAATTTGATTTTTAAAAGAAATTATGGGAATATACTGGTACTTTCCACATTCTATGGGTAAATAACTAGAGTAACATGGGGTGTAAATTTTTGTGGTAAATAATGAAGTCTGTCCTTCAGAATACAGTTTAGCCAATACAGTACACCCTCCTTTTACGATGAGGATGTTTGAAAAAATCCATCAAATAATGGTTTATTGAATACTGACTTAGTTATAACGTGGGTTCAATAGGGATATGCTTTTGGTCAAGGGTCACCACTCAACAGTCTAAATACTTATTTCCAACTCACCTATAATGGTTGTTATTTCTCTTTACTGCACTTAATTTGCTGCATACCATGAAAACTAAGTATAAAAACCAAATTTCCAACTCAAAAACAGGTAGTCATTTCACTTCATTGCATTTCAAGTGTAGCCTGAACTCCAACACTACACCACTGTCCCATCACTAACATACTTGGCAGTGACTGAGTTCAAAGATCATTTTGTAAATACAAGTGACTCTAAGCTTGCATGTGGGTGATCGCTGAAGCAAAATCTGCAATCATATATCAATCAGTGAGGCCTTGTGTGGGATCATAATGACCATAAAGGTGAAAAGGCTATCACACACTGAAAAATGGTCCTAACTTTATCATCATCGGACAAGTGAATCATTGCATACTGGTTCATCATATAACAGGGGTCTATCTACTACTATCTATCACCAGACGCCCCAATCCCGTAAGGGATGGCTACAAACAGATCACCTCCATGTCACCCCGTCCCATGCCATTTCGCTGCCCTCCTCCCAGCTCACAGCCTTCTCTCATATACCTCTACACTCCACTCCACTCCTCCATCTTATCCTCAGCCTCCCCCTCCCTCTCCCCTCCTCCACCTCACTCACACACACTCTCCTTGTCAGTCTCCCACTCTCCATCCTCTCCACATGGCCAAACCACATCAATGTATTTCTCCTAACACTTTCTATCACATCCACATCCACACCATAATGCTCCTTCACATCCTCATTTGTCAGCGTGTCTCTCCATGTAACTCCACACGCTCCTCTCAAATAACTCATTTCCACTGCTCTCACTCTTGATCTGCGTTCTTTCCAACAAGGTCCAAGCTTCACTTCCATACGTTAGAGTTGGTGTCACAGTACTATCATGCAGCAACTTTTTCACTTCCAGTCACTTCCCTATTTCTTATCACTGCTTTCAAAGAACCAGCAACCTTCCTTCCCTGTTGTACCCTTTTGAGCACTTCATCCTCCAAACTTCCATCCTTACTCATTACACTACCCATATTCTTACATGCACTCACATTTCTCCATTTCCTAATCATCAAACCTCACTATGCATTTAGTGACTTCACTTCTCTCAAAGAGCATAACTTTACTCTAAGCTACATTCATCTATAGATTCCATTGCTTACACTCTCTAAGCTCATTCACCATACCTCGTAGTTCCCATTCATCTTCACTCAACATCTACAGCCAGCAGAACTGGAAGTTTCGAAAAGCTGCCCTCTCTCATTAGGGCCACTCCAACATCCACTGCCCTACTTTGTACTGTACCTCTTTTTTAACCCCATCCATATACTGACTGAACAACCATGGAGACATGACACATCCCTGTTTCAATCCAACATTCAGACAGACAAATTCACTGTGTTCACCATCCACATGCACTGCAGCCTTAGCACCCTCATGCATACTCTTCATGGCATTCAATAGCTTCCCATTTACTCCACACAGAGTAATCCTTCAATTATCTAGATGCCCATTAACCGAACCATCCATTATCAGGATGCTGTGATCTGGTTGTTCAAAACCATTATTTGTACATTTTTCCATTTTCTCTGGACAAAATGCCTGCATCCAGATGGAAATTAAGGTCATGCGAATATTTTTGCCCAGCTGGGCCATTTCTTTTCATGTTTTTTAAGGCTGTGGTGATTGCCTGCCTATGGCTGATAGGTCTGCTTGACCATAATTATGGCTATAAAATCTGAAAATCATCAAAAATAAATCTGGAAAAAATCAAACTTAGTTAACTGTACGCCAAAATGACAGTGTTCACTCACCTATGACTAAAACATATTAATCTAAGTCTGAAAACAGTTTATAAATCAACCTAAACACAAAATCTAAGTCTAAAAAATCATCAAAATCAGTTTAGAAAAAAACAAATCCAATCGTTATACCAGGGTCTGGCCATCGTTCGGTGGGGTAGGGTGGTATTTCTACCCCCATCGCTATGCCGGGGTATCACACCTAGGGGTATCGTATCTCGGGGTCTGGCTGTATATGTACATTGTTCCATTTTATCCTGACAAAATGCTTGTATCCGGGTGGAAATAATGGCTGCGTGAACATTTTTGCCCGCTCAGACGGGAATAGCCCGGTGGCACCGCACTTTCTGACTCGACAGTTCACCCAGCGTCCACTAAAGACCCCCTCAGTCATTTCCAAATTCCTGCCTGGCGACTGTGTAGTGAACAGTCCCTCTAGGACAGCTGTTGTGGCGGCTCATGTGATGACTTTTGTGGTTGTTCCAAATCTGCTTCAGGCTCATCAGAGTATGCTACTAGACCACACGGCATGTACTGTGCAGAGCAACAGCTTCGCCAGCCGCAGTGCAACAGTCAGAGTCAAGGAGCTAGTGGGTAGTACTTGTAGTAGCTGTTCCTTAGGCACTCTGGCCAAACAGCCTCAAGTCCCTAGGGAAGGCCACGACTGAGCCTGGGCTTTCCCACAGAGCTCTCAAGGTGTGTATGTTGAGTTAATGGTGCAGTCGATTGTGTGCATTGCAGTCTTCCATAATGTGCTTAATAGTATGGGATGCTATGCTGCATCCTGGACAGGTATCAGCAACGGAGTCATCCAGCCTCTTCTGATAACTCAAGAGGGCTGGATGTTGCCCACATCTCCGCCTGGCCAGGTGGACCCTATCGTCACGAGGGAGGTAGGATTCAGAAGGGTGGATATCAGGAGGCGGTGCATGCAGCTGTGTGTTGTCTTTGATGGGTTATTCAGCACGATATCCTGTGACGAATCATGAGTGTTGACATTGATTTTGTTCTAGCATTTTATTATAGCCTACTGTAAAATACTTTGATTTTACTCCATTTTACCTCATTTTTTTTTTCTTCACTGCAGGGTATGATCCTCCAATGGTGACTGCATCTCTGTGGTTGGTGGGTCTGCTTGACCATGGTAACTGCTTGGTTGTGGTTTATAGGTCTGCTTGACCAGACACAGTAGTATTAAACAACAGGAACAAGTGTTGTATAATGTACAGTAGTGGCCTTTTACGATTAGGTTATGTACGAATGGGGGCCAGGGGAGATGTCTATTATCCGGACAGATACACTTTCTGGACATGCCTTTGGCTCTATTACGTTGGATAAGCAAGGGATTTCTGTATGGTAATATATCAACCCTTTAACTGATAAATGTCTATATGTATCTCATCTTTCTTTCCTTCATTCTTTCCTCGTCCTTCTGCCTACAAGTGACTTTACACTCCCTCTTCTGTCTTAGTTTCCTTCATTCTTTCCTCTTCCTTCTGCCTGTGGGTGACTCTACACTGAGTGACAAGCCAAATGGTTTCCTGTACACCAGGAAACCATTTACTATTCTGGGTGGTAACCACATAACCAAATTTTGGCACCTGGTGATTTAGTGGGTAATTAAGGTGCTCCAATTGGACTGAGCCAGTGAAGGTTTATATCTAAGGGGTGGTTGGTGTTTATTGCTCATTTCATGCCACTCAGGGATGAATGAGGCTGGTCACTCTCATCTTAAATGTCAGGACCAACTTGCCTAGCCCTGGGCTCCTACGCTCCTAATCGGGCAACGTAGGATTGGATGATGGGTGGATGGATGGATGGATCTATAACCAACCACTGAAAAAAATTACTTCCATCAGCTACACATAAATAATGTGTAATCACAGCAATGAAACTATTCTGAGAATAATTTGTAAACATCTGAGTGTAAAGGAGTCCCCATATCTGAATATAAGAAAACGCAATTAGATACACTATGAAACAGTCATTCCAACTGTCCCTTATCCTATTTCATTTGTTAGCATTATTAATATACATCTTTTTTCAACAGTTTCTATATCTACTGCAATTTCCATTCATGTTTCTTTAACTACATTATTCATGTGCTATTTCCTTCTTTTTCTGATGGTCCTTCTGCACACCTCTTATTCCCTCTTTATACTGTCCAATGGTCTCCTACCACTTGGATCTGCAGTGAGTCAATTGGATGTGTACTTGTCCCACAATGGGTATGTGCCCAAGTTTCTGCTTTGAACCCAGGAGGGTACAGATACCTCTATCGCTTACTGGTAACTGTGTGGACAATGAAGGCTAGGCTCTTTAATACTTGTGTCCACGAGAGCCCAAAAGGGGTAATACATGATTGCCTTATTCTTTTTTTTTTTTTCCTTTTTAACATGAACTTGTAGCCTGGATCCACCTTATCCACTTCTTTTCCTTACCACTTCTCTATATTTATCCATACAGTAATTTCTCAAGGATCCGTCGTAATTCAGCCCATCTCCATGCCAAATAACGCAAAACACCGGATATTGCGCTGGTACCCCCAATCAGATGTCCATTAGGTGTTGAGCCAGATAATGTGTCACTACCCTAAGCTATCCATCTCAACCCTCTATCTTAAAATCTTTCCAACAAAATTACCCATGAGTAAAAGATTAAAATGATGCATACAATACAATACAGTACTGATCCAGTACATATAGTAGAGTAACAGAATATATATCATAATCATACTGTATTCTCATAGTGATGGCATCGATGGATGATAGATACACACATATACTCCTCACTATACAGTTGTCAGAGAATTAGGGAACGGAGCACTGAGGTTCGCAAGGGAAGTCACACCACTACGGTAACTAGCAAGGCACAAGGGACCACAGGCTAAGTCACAACACAAGGGGGGTAAGCCATCACATGGGTCACAAATGCACAAAGCAAAGATATGTCCTCGCCATATGGCATCCATGGAAGAGGACGAGAGAGCGACAGTGGGCTTGGTGCACTGGGTGGGCTGCTCCTGCAACACATTGTGATTGGCTGGTGAGCTGCAGGGTTTGCCTGCGTGCCAACTGGATCCCGAGTCTAAAGGATGATACAAATCACTGTTGAAAAATGGACAGTATCACCAATTGCTTCCTGTTTCTGAGTCAGATATTACGAAACTTCACCAGATAGTATTTTAACAGAGCCGAGCAAAATGCATCGAACATTGCACTGGGCTAGACATTGTGACAAAGGATAACTGTGACATTACTTGTACATTGTACCACCACGGTTCCATTCTTATCAGCATCACTATATATGAGGTCTGTCCAAAAAGAAATCGAACATTTCAAATAGCGCACCCCCTAACTAGTGTAGTGTGATCTCGATGGGAGCGCTGTATACCGACTACTGTACACTGGGGTTTAGTCAAACACTAGCCACGTCATGCTACATCACTTAGTCACTGAGGTACACACACTTGAGTGAACATGTGTTTAGTCTATCTATCTATCTATCTATAGCCTGACGCCCTAATCCCGCAAAGGGTGGCCGCAGACAAAACGCCTCCAAGTCACTCTGTCACCCACCATTTGACTACCTTCCCCCCAACTCACCCCCCCCTCCCTCATATACCTCTCAACTCCATCCCTCCACCTCATCCTCGGTCTACCCCTCCCTCTCCCTCCCTCCACCTCACCTACATACACCCTCTTAGTCAGTCTTTCATTCTCCATTCTCTCCACATGTCCAAACCACCTCAATGTATTTCTCCTAATCTTCTCAACCACATCCACATCTACCCCATTATGTTCCTTCACTTCTTCATTCGTCAACCTGTCCCTCCACTAGACAAATTTTCTTCAACCTCTTTGGTGAATTTTCATGGTGGATTTCAACTTTGGAAACAAATAAACATCAGCGGGGACCAAATCCAGAGAGTTGGGCAGCTGGGGGTACGACAGTCTTGTGCATCACCGAAAGTCATGGATATGGAGCAATGCACGAACAGATGCACTGTCATGGTGAGCATCCAGGTTTTGTTTGTCCAAACCCCAGGTCTCTTCCTTTGCATTGCCTCCCTTAAACACTTCAGGATGTCCAAGTAAAAGTTTTTATTGACCATCTAACTGCATGGAAAACTCATGATGAGCAATGTTCTTCCAATAAAAATGCACTATAAACATAACCTTCACACTGGAGTCACTGACTTTGGGGAGGGGGTCACAGTGACGATGTTCCAACCCACTGCAACGATATGCCCTTTTGTTTCAGCATCATAACTGTACACCCATGTTTCATCACCTATCATCCATCCAATCAGTGTAGCACTACTCTACTCTAGACTGACTTCACACTGAGTGACAAGCCAAATATCCTGTAAGACAGAAAATCATTTAACATGTTGGGTGGTAACTTTATAACCAACCAATACATGTACCCTACATGTAAACAAGTGGGTTGGCGGGACGGTCAGTGCCCCTTCCCGGAAAGCAACTACAGTAACTAAAATGACAAAAAAAGTGCCTCTGACCTGGACTGACCAACAGGTAATGACCAAGGACTGTATAGTGGACATGGTGCTGATTTCAACGTGGAATCTGATGGGTGAGAATGATCAGGTGAAAGAGAGAGAGACTGTCCAGGTGTTTGAGGATGCAAAAGTAGACATATGTGGAATGACTGAGACCAAATGGCGAGATGTGAGTGTGAGAGGAGGGAATATGGATTGGGCATATGTAAGAGAGAAGGTGAAAATAAAAGGGCACAGGAGGATATATGTATTGCTGTGTGCATGAGATGGACGGAAAGTGTAGGAGAGTATGGATCAGTTGGATCGAGGATTGTGTGGGTAAGATTGAAAGAAGGAATACAAGCGTGGACGATTGTATGTGTATGAAAGAAGGAATACAAGCGTGGACGATTGTATGTGTATATGTGCCAACGGAAGACCATGCGAACTGTGAAACAAGAGTTCTGGGCAAATGTGGAAACAGGCATGGAAAAGTCTGAGAGGAATGAGAGAGAGTTTTTTATAGGAGATATGAAAGGAAAAGTAAGGACTGTGAAGATCGATGGAGTAGTTGGTGAGTGGGGTATACCTGGATGAGAATGGTAGTGCTCTTGTGGACATTTGTGTGGGGATGGGGTTCGTGACAGCCAATACCCTTTTTAGGCACAAACTGATCCACTGGTATACATGGTGAGTGATGAGAAGGATGGGTGGTAAAGTAAATGAACAGATGGCAATGACTAATTATGTGTGCGTGGATGAGAGAATGAAATTATGCACTGGATGCGAGAGTATACAGAGGTTGTTGGAATGGACTTTCTGAATACCACTTGGTCATGGTGAATGTAAAGGTATAAATGCGATGAATAAACAGAAACAGAGAAAGGAAGGAGGAAGTAGTCTGTACAAAGTGGGTAGAAACGTTGCAAGAGGATGGAAAAGAAGGCACAATACAAAAGAGAAGTGGAGGAGCGATTGGGTAAATATGATCTGGACCAGATGGCAGGGGTGGAAGGTGTGTTCAAGATATTCACAGAAAAAATCTGTGCAGCACTTAAGGTGGTGTGTGAGATGGAGAAAAGATGAAAAAGGGTGCATGGAACACCATGGTGGAATGAAGAAGTGAGACAAGCTGTGGTGCAAAAGAAGAAGGCATAGAGTGAGTGGATGGGAGGCAGAGGCATGGAGGAAGTTGAGAGACGGAGTTGAGAGTTATATGCAGAGAAGAAGAGAGAGTAACAGGAGAATGGGTGAGGAATTTGGAAGAATTTGAGTGTAAAGTGGAGGAAATGTATGAAAATGTTCTGGAAGGAGGTAAAGAGAGTTTGACAGGGTGATAGACAAGGTGGTATAGGAGTAAAAGATATAAATGGTAGACTGCTAGTGGAGAAGGGAGAAAACGTGAGCAGATGGAGAGAATACTTTAAGGAATTATTAAACGTAGAGCATGAAAGTAGTGTGAGTATAAGTGGCTAGGAAACTGCTGGGAGGAAGCGGGAGTGAGAAAGAAGGTAGAGATCAGTATGATGGAAGTAGCAGAAGCAATGGCGAAAGTCAAAATGGGCAATGACCCAAGAACTGATGGAGTGTGTGGTGCAATGCTGAAGCACAAGGTATAGATAATGGTGGATTGGATATGCAAGATGTGCAAATTGACCTGGGAGGAAGGCAGAGTCCCAGAGGATTGGAACGCTATAATGAACTCTTTTTTTACACCCACTGATGTTCCCTGAGGTTGTGTGTATCCTACAGTCAATGATAGGTATGACCTGAATGGGGTAAAAAAAAAAAAAAAAAAAAAAAGAGGCAAAAGGGGAACTTTGGGATAATTTTGCAATTTAACCATACCATTACCAATACCAATCAGCCATATAACATGGGTTTCAATGGCAAAATTTGCAAGTTTTTATTTGCACGGTAAAATTCCTGGAAACATTAGCTGTGCAAATTGAGGGTCTACAGTATAGCACCAAGTCTACCTGGTATCTACAATTTTTTTTACTGAAATAAAGATATACCTGGCCTTGTGATAAAAAATTAGCCATCAGTGTGGCTTTGATGGCATTTTTCATGTTGGAATCTTCGAAGATAATAATGGGTGACTTTCCTCCCAGCTCAAGCGTTACAGACTTGACACCTTTTGCTCCAGCTGACATTACCTGTAGGAAAATAGAATCAAAATATAATCACTGAAGAGACAATAGAGTTAACACTATAGGTATTAATATTCATCAGTTTAACACAACTTCCAAGGACCAATATAGTACAGGAAAATGAAGCTGATGCAAAGATATGCACTATTTTGAAAAGCCAAGTCAGAACATCCCTTCATATACTGCCTAGTTTTAGCAAATGATTTTGTTGCACATATGGCAGAACTGTATGAAAATCGCGATTCTTAGGTAGCACTGCCAACTCAGCCACAATTTGCCTGGAGCTATCCTACGAGGTGGTGCTGTATATGCTAGGAGTCATGGTCATTAACCGCCGTTTTCTCAGTCGCCTCGGACTGCACACACGAGGTCGTCTGCTAGCTCCCGAGAACGATTTGGTTTTCACAGTGGCGTTTCCGAGGCCTGTGACACGGCCATTATTGGAACAATCGGGTGGAAGCACCCGACTGTTAATCGGGCAGGGTACACCGTCCGAGCTGGGCAGGCTACTGTAAAATTTATGTTTATTTTTAAAAATAATATATGAAAATACGTGTGGTATGTACTGGGTAACGTCAGTACATATTATTTCGATGTTTTGGTGCAGAGTTGTTAAAAATTTGTACTCTCTCAAATGTTTTACAAAAGTATGGTGCAGATACAATAATACTAGCTATCGTCAACAAACCAGCTCCATCGTCTGCCTTGGCTGCAAGTCACCACTGCAGGTGGTTGGAAAAAGTAATATGTAACTATTGTACATTCAGATATACGCTTAAAACAATACCAAATCATGTTTCCTGCCTTAATTAAGATACCTTAAACCATTGGTAATGTGGGTAAATGTTCCGTAAGTAAATGACCTTGGCTCCTCTTGCTGACCAATCATTCAAAGCACACTTTTAAAATGATGTTGGCCATGCAAAAAACTACCCAAAATATAATATACCTATATTTATGCAAAATTAAATGTGATTGGCCACTATTTGGTAGTAAAGTACTGCTAACTACCACAGGGGGGCCTGGTCAGTATTGCCAACTCAGTGCTGGTCACTCAGGCGCTAGGTTCCGAGGCTCAGGCGCTCGCACCCGAGAAATTCATTGACTGAGAAAACCAATCTCAGTTATCGGGTGCTGGCGTTCGAGGCTCGGGAGCGGATGCCCGATTCGGGTGCTTAGGCGATTGAGAAAACGGCTGTAAGGCATCATACATTTGGTAACCCGCAGTTGTGTCACTATGACCGGGAATGATAACTTTACCTGTGACCAGGCTGCATTTACTATATCTGTGGTTTGTCTTAGGACAGTGCATATACAGTGGAATCTCCTAACTCGTGCAATCCTAAACAGTGGGTTCATAATACACGGCAACATCTTGCAACAGTTTGCAATATCAGGAACTTGGGGAAATTACATGATACTGTATTACAAATGCTGCCTCATGAGTGAAGCTTTTCCAATGCCTTGTGTACACTACTATGCTCCACCATTACCTCAAGCCCACACATCTAGTTGGGCATTAATCAAGCATGGCAATTAATAAACCAATCATATTCAAGCACAGCACTTACTCTAAGCCAGTCACAGCACCTGCCTCCTGCATCAAACATGAAGTGTGTGACCTCTAGCACACACCCAACTTAGTGCATTGCCTCCCCTCTGTTGACAGTGTGTGGTTCTGGTGTGGTTTATTATAGGATTCTTTTTTTTTCCCACCTAAGCTTCCTTCTGCCTGCCCAGTGTTACCATAGCCAAACATAACCCTCATAAGCCTAAAACTTCTTCAAGGACTGGGAAAAAGAAGAGGCCAATGTTACTTTACACCCAGAAGTTAGATGTAATGAGGAGGACTGACGGCGGAGAGATGAAAGCCAAAGTTGCCCACCATTACAGACTCAACGGACGACAATACGCACTGTCTATGGCAACAAAGAAAAAATTTTGAAGTGTGTTTGTGCCTGTGGATCAGAACCTAATGATGGCATGTAAGATGCTGTAACGAGGCTCTTATCTGGACAGGACGGTGTTTGTAGATGTTCATAAAATGGCAGGCAAGATACATCACAAATGATGGAACAACACTGCTTGCAATGGTCAGAATATTTCAGAGTTGCTTGTAGACAACTTGGTACCACCTCTGAGGAGCCCTTCTCTGCCAGTTATGGGTGGTTTGCAAGTTTTCTTCAAAGGAAAGGGATCAGAAATGTGCATCTGACTGGCAAGAGGGCGTTGGCTGATACAGCAGCAGCCTAAGATTTCCCTGAGTTTCTGTAGGCTGTTGTGAATGAGGGTAGTTACAACAGCTTGATGATATTCAACATGGAGGAGACAGCCCTGCAATGGAAAATGCTCCCCAAGCTGACGTACATCTCCCGTCAGCAAAAGCAGACTAAGGGACGTGAGCCTAGCCAGTCATGGTACACAGTCGTTTTGTGCACAAATGCCACAGGGACTCTTTAAAAAGAGGCCCATTGTCATCCACAAGGCCAGGAAACTGCACGCCTTCAGGAACTTACGGAATATGAGCCAGTCAGGGGTGTACTGGCGGCAGCAAGTCAGAGCTTGGGCTACAACCTCCCTCGTCATTGAGTACCATCTGATTTATTGTCTATGAGGCTAAAGAGCATCGTTGGAAGGAGGGCGTCCCCTTCAAGGTGCTCCCATTGATGGATAATGCTCCATGTCACCCACGACACTTTATGTCTCGTCACCCTGGAATCAAGGTGTTGTTTTTGCCACCAAACACCACCTCCCTTCTCCAGCCCCTTGACTAAGAGGTAATAGCAAACACCAAACTCATCTACCAGCAGCTAATGTATCAACGGTTCATCATGGCTGTGACAGATGATGCTCCTGAGATGGCTGTGCTTCAGGACACAATGGTAGTGGTGGAGAGGCCTGCGTGTGGTAAGGAGTAGCAACAGGGGGCTGTTGGTGGCAACACCAATGATGATGACGACGATGAAGGCCAGGAAGAGAATGAAAATTTGCAGCACAACCCCACAGTCCCTCAGTCTATCTTCACAGTGGTATTGTTTTGGCATTGGTACAATGTTAAGGACTTGATTAATGGGCTGCTTAAGGCATGGCATCAGGTGGCTCATCATACATGCTTGGTGGCTCATCCTCCCTCGCCTTTATCTGCCGCCACCAGGTTCTGTACAGCCAGTTGACGAGGGAGCAGTCCAGGTGGTGGAACTTGCCCACTGCTTGCCAGGGATTAACCCCTAAAGACGGTTCATCATCGACTGACGTGTTTTAGACAAGGTACGTTCACTCTGATCCACATCAATTTGGTACAAGCACAAAAACCTTGGGAGAGGTAGCCATGCCTTTCTGAGGACGTAAATGGAAGCTACCAAATGGGAACAACAATATCTGGCGGTGTCTGGCATGACTGGTCCCCCTAGATGTGGTGGGAGGGTCCCCTCCCCCCTTGGCCATCTCTCCATCTCCCTCTGTCCTATTGGATCCCCAAATCTCCCCCATACCTTCTCTATACCATTGTGGGGATGTGCAGCAGGCATATTCCCTCCCTATTTAGGTCCCCCACTCCCCTCCACCTCCCAGGGCCCCCTCACTACCACTCCATCTCCCTCTGCCCCATTGGTTCCTCGTCTGACTGTCACCTCCCACCCAAATGACCCCCAAACCATCCCTACTCCATGGTTGGTGTGTGTAGGCAGGCTTTGTTTCCTTACTGATGTCCCCACACACCCCCTCCTCCTCCTTACCCACCCTCTCTTCACAATGACGCACTGCGGCACCAGGCTACCAAGCAAGCCAAACACCACGCCATTGCAACAGTGACTTACGAGCTATTACTCATGACATGTTTTATGCAACAGAATGTGTATTATATCTGTAATTAGTTATTTATGTAAGGATATTAGCCAAAGAATAATAGTTTCTTTGTATAATCTACCCATTTTCCATCATTTTCGACAGAAAACTTTTGATATTGTATGGTACCTGGAACTTACAATTTTTTTTATTATTCCAGCAAATCGACCATTTACACATATCAGGAAAGGTTTTTCAGCGTTTTATATAAAACATAAAGTATTTTATTGTACTACTTACATCTATCTATCTATTGCCAGATGCTCTAATCCCGTAAGGGGTGGCCACAAACAAATCGCCTCCATGTCGCCCTGTCCTCCGCCATTCCGCTGCCCTGCCCCCAGCTCACACCCCCCTCTCTCACATACATCTCCACTCCATCCCTCCATCTCTTCCTTGGCCTGGCCCTCCCTCTTCCCCCCTCCACCTCATTCACATACACTCTCCTTGTCAGTCTCTCACTCTCCATCCTCTCCACATGGCCAAACCACCTCAACGTGTTTCTCCTAAAGCTTCCTCTCACATCCACACCACAACGCTCCTTCACTTCCTCATTTGTCATTCTGTCTCTCCTTGTGACTCCACATGCTCCTCTCAAATAACTAATTTCCATTGCTCTCACTTTTGACATCTGTCCCTCTAACAAGGTCCAAGCTTCACTTTCATACATTAGAGTTGGTATCACAATAACGTCATGTAGTAGCTTTTTCACTTCCAACCTCACTTCCCTGTTTCTTATCATTGCTTTCAAGGAACAAGCAACCTTTCTTCCTTGTTGTACCCTTTCAAGCACTTCACCATCTAAACTTCCATCCTTACTTATCACACTACCCAAGTACTTAAATGCACTCACATTTTCCATTTCCTCCTCATCCAACCTCACTGAGCATCCACTGACTTCACTTCTCTCGAAGGCCATAACTTTACTCTTCCCTACATTCACCTTCAGATTCCAATTCCTACACACTCTCCCAAACTTATCCACCAAGCCTTGCAGCTCCCCTTCATCTTCACTTAACAACACAGTATCATCTGCAAACAACAGTATAGGGAGTTACCAAACACTGCCCTCTTTCATTAGGGATGCTCCAATATCCACTGCCCTACCTTGTATCTCTTTTATAACCCCATCCATATACAATTTGAACAACCATGGAGACATGACACATCCCTGTTTCAATCCATCATTCAAATAGAAGAATTAACTCAGTTCACTATCCACATGCACTGCAGCCTTACACCCTTGTACATACTCGTCACAGCATTCAACAACTTCCCATCTACTCCATATACTCTTAAACTTTCCAAAATCCTTGTCTATCCACCCTGTCATATGCTTTCTCCAAATCCATGAAGGCTGCATACAACTTCGTTCCCTTCTCTAGAAACTTTTCCACTAAAGATCTAAGAATGAATACCAGGTATCTGATCTACAAAACATCCTCCCTTCCTAAAACCTCCTTGTTCTTCTCCAACTATTTCCTCTGTTATTTCCCTTACCCTGACACTAAGTATCCTACCATATATTTTTCCTATTACACTAAGAAGAGAAATGCCCCTATGGTTACCACACACTTCTTTTTCCCTTTTTCCTTTGTACAGGGGAATAATTATACCAGACTTCCAATCCTCTGGGACTTTACCTTCCTCCCAGGCCAATCTGCACATCTTCAACATCCATTCTAGTGCTTCCTCTTCCCCATGCTTCAGCATTTCACCACACTCCATCAATTCCCGGGGCTTTCCCTATTTTAACTTTCTTCATTGATTCCACAACATCTGTCTTACTGATTTCTTCCTCTCTTCTCACATCCCTCTGTCTCCCAGCCATTCCCCTGCCACATACACTTGTATTACTTTCATTCTCTATGTTTAACAATTCCTTAAAGTGTTCTCTCCATCTGCTCACTTTTTCTCCCTTCTCCACTAGCAATCTACCATTTATATCTTTTACCCTCCAGCTAACTGCTCTGGCACCCTGCCTATCTCTCTTTACCTCTTTCCAGAACATTTTCTTACATTCCCTCCATTTTACACTCAAATTCCTTCCAAATTCCTCATCCACTCTCTTTTTACTCTCTCTTACTAATCTTTTCATCTCTCTCTTCTTCTCTACATATAACCCTCTCTTCCGTTTCTCAACTTCCTCCACACCTCTGCTTCTCATCCACTCACTATATGCTTTCTTCTTTTGTGCCATAGCCTGTCTCACCTCTTCATTCCACCATGCTGTTCCCTGCACCCTGTTTCGTCTTCTCTTCACCCCACACACCACCTCACATGCTGCACAGATTTTTTCTCTGACAATCTTGCATACCCCTTCCAAGTCCCCCATCTGCTCCAATCCATATTTACCCAATCACTCCTCCACTTCCCTCTTATATTCTGCCCTTTTTCCATCCTCTTGTAACCTTTCCACCCTCCTTGTATGAACTACTTCCTCCTGTCCTTCCCTTCTTCTATTTCTCCATTTCACTTGGACACTGATTCTGACCACCATCAAGTGGTGGCCAGAAAGTCCACTCTCCCAACCTCTATATACTCTTGCATCCATTACACACCTCATCCTGTCATCCACACACCTATTATCAATTATTGCCTTCCGTTCATTCAGTTTCCCACCCACCCTTCTCATCACTCACCATGTATACCTATGGATCATTTTGCGCCTGAAGAGGGTATTGGTTATCACCAACCCCCTACCGGCACAAATGTCCTCTAGAGCACTGCCATTCTCATCCATCTCTGCAGGCACACCCCACTCACCAACTACTCCATCCACCTTCACATCCCCTACTTTTCCATTCATATCTCCAATCAAAAACACTCATTCCTTTCAAAATTTTTCCATGCAGGCTTCCACATTTGTCCAGAACTCTTCTCTCACACTGCTTGCACTATTTTGCATTGGCGCATACACGCACACAATCGTCCACATTTGTAGTCCAACTTTCAATTTTACCCACACAATTCTTGAGCCAACTGATCCATACTCTCTCATATTCTCCTTCCATCTGCTACTCACAACAATACACACTCTTTCTTTTGCCCTCTCATTCTCACCTACTCCCACGCATATACCCCATCCATACTCTCATTCTCTCAAACACGCACCTCACCATTTAGTTTCAGCTACTCCATATACATCCACTTTCGCACTCTCAAGCATCCGGACAATCTTTCTTTCATGTTGTCATCTGCACCCCTTACATTCCAAGTAGCTACATGTCCTTTGTTCGGTCCTTTGTCGTCACCTTTTGGTCAGTCCTGGCCCGAGGTTTCTTGTTTGTATTTTTAGTTGGTTGTTTCCCAGAGAGGGGCACTAACGCTTCACCAATCCACTTGTTGTCATGTAAGGAACAAGTATTGGTTGGTTAAAACGTTACCACCCAGCATTGTAAATGCTTTCCTGGTTTATGGGAAATCATTTGGCTTGCCATTCAATGCAGAGCTACCCTAAAAACAGAGTACCTATACACAAAGTGGGTGGGTGATGGGTGCCCCCGTCCACCATATTTATTTACATGCAGAACCTAATATTTTTACACAACCACCCAGGGTTGGAGGTGTGAAATACGCATATTTATTCTGGTTCAGGAAATGGTAGTAGATTTTTTTTGTTTTGTTCAGTTACTTCATTTATTTGCAGTATATTATCATAATGTTTTTTCTTCACTTATACATTTCAGTATATGAATAAATGTTTGTCTTATTCAATGATTTAATTATGCAGTGAATTGATATATTTTTATCTTGCATGCGTAGGTATTTTTTTTCCCCCTTTTTATGCACACTCATACAGCTTGTTTCACGGCTGGGCACATGTATCACACTGATTTGGGTGATTTTTGTAAGGTTAATCTATCTATCTATCTATTGCCAGACGCCTCAATCCCGTTCGGGGTGGCCACAAACAAATCGCCTCCAAGTCGCTCCGTCCCCCGCCACTTCACTGCCCAGCTCCCAACTCACACCCCCCTCTCCCATATACCTCTCCACCCCATCCCTCCATCTCATCCTCGGCCCCCCCCTCCCTCTTCCCCCCTCCACCCCACTCACACACACTCTCTTTGTCAGTCTCTCACCCTCCATCCTCTCCACATGGCCAAACCACCTCAGTGTGTTCCTCATAACGCTTCCTATCACATCCACATCCACACCACAACGCTCCTCCACATCCTTATTCATCAGCCCGTCTCTCCACGTGACTCCACAGGCTCCCCTCAAACAACTCATTTCCACTGCTCTCACTCTTGACTTGCGTCCTTCCAACAATGTCCAGGCTTCACTTCCGTACGTCAGACTTGGTATCACAACACTGTCATGTAGCAACTCTTTCATTTCCATGCTCACTTCCCTGTTTCTTATCACTGCTTTCAAAGAACCAGCAACCTTTCCTCCCTGCTGTACCCCTTCAAGCACCTCACCCTCCAAACCTCCATCCTTACTCATCACACTACCCAAGTACCTAAACGTACTCACATTTTCCAATTCCTCACCATCCAACCTCGCTGCACATTCACCAACTTCACCTCTCCCAAAGACCATCACTTTACTCTTCCCCACATTCACCCCTAGATTCCGCTGTATGGCAAAACTTTCCTATTTCGTTCAGATGCGATGGGTAACTATTATAATATTTAAAGGTAGATTTTGTGGTAACCATTAGGCCTATGTGACTGAGATTGGCATTTTCTATCTATTTATCTATCTATTGCCAAACACCGTAATCCCATAAGGGGTGGTCACAAACAATTCACTTCCATGTCGCCCTGTCCAACGCCATTTCACTACTCTGCACCCAGCTCACACCCGCCTCTCTCATATACCTCCTTCTCTATCCCTCCATCTCATCCTTGGCCTCCTCCTCCCTGCCCCCCCCTCCACCTCACTCACATACACTCTCCTCATCAGTTTCTCGCTCTCCATCCTCTTCACATGGCCAAACCACCTCAATGTGCTTCTCCTAGTGCTTCCTATCACACCCACATCCACACCACAATGCTCCTTCACTTCCTTATTTGTTAGTCTGTCTCTTCGTGTGACTTCACATGCTCCTCTCAAATAACCCATTTCCACTGCTCTCACTCTTTACTTCGTGTCCCTCCAACAAGGTCCAAGCTTCACTTCCATACAATAGAGTTGGTATCAATACTGTCATGCAGTAACTTTTTCACTTTCATGCTCACTTCCCTGTTTCTTATCACTGCTTTCAAAGAACCAGCAACCTTTCTTCCTTGTTGTACTCTTTCAAGCACTTCACTCTATAAACTTCCATCCTTACTCATTACACGACCCAAGTACTTAAATGCATTCACATTTTCCATTTCTTCCTCATCCAACCTTGCTGTACATTCAGTGACTTCATTTCTCTCAAAGACCTTAACTTTGCTCTTCCCTACATTCTCCTTCAGATTCTGTTTCTTACACACTCTCCCAAACTCATTCACCAAGCCTTGCAGCTCCCCTTCGTCTTCACTTAACAACACAGTATCATCTGCAAACAACAGTACAGGAAGTTTCCAAACACTGCCCTCTCTCATTAGGGCTGCTCCAACATCCACTGCCCTACCTTGTATCTCTTTTATATCCCCATCCATATATATATATATACAGAATGAACAACCATGCTGACATGACACATCCCTGTTTCAATACAACCTTCAAATAGAAAAATTCATTCAGTTTACTGTCCACACACACTGATGCCTTAGCACCCTCATACATACTCTTCACAGAATTCAACAACTTCCCATCTACTCCATATATTCTTAATACTTTCCACAATCCTTGTCTATCCACCCTGTCATATGCTTTCTCCAAATCCATGAAGGCTGCATACAACTTCCTTCTCCTCTCTAGAAACTTCTATACAGTACTAAAGACCTCAGAATGAAAATCTGATCTACATAACCCCTTCCCTTCCTAAAACCTCCCTGTTCTTCTCCAACTAATTCCTCTGTTATATCTCTAACTCTGTCAATAAGTACAGTAGGATCTCACCAATAACGTCTAATTGGTGCAAGAAAAACGCCGTTATTAGCGAAAACGTTATTTGTGTGACATTAAAATACATGTATAAATGGTTTACTGGTGCTGCCACTCCAGGACTTTTATCCAATTTTCCCACCTGGAGCCTTCCTATCACTATTTTTTTAGCTGAAATAATAAGAGTAGTTTTTAAATCATCATGAGTAATATAAAACTCATCTTAATGGAGTTATGAGATGTTTGGTATGATGATTGTTTCAAGGCTTGCGCATGGACGCTACTGCAGCGTACCTCCTGACCCCTTGCTGGCCTCGTCCCCACTCCTGCCTCACACGTCATGGTCACCCACTTCCATCAACACTTCATCAAACCCCATAAATTCAAAATCTTCAGGAAAGTCCCCAGTGTCATCATCTACTCAACCCTGCTCTGTTGTTCTGCCTTGGCTGGCTTTGTGAACGAAAGTGAGTGATGAGTGACTGATGGCGGGCATTCACTTGATTATGATACTGTTTCTAATATTTTCTTGAAATCTGATGTACGAGTCCAATCATTAGTCATTAATTCTGATGGCCACTCTTTCTCTGTCTCAGCAGACTTGAATTGTGACTGGAGTGCCAACCAGGCATATTTAATGGTTGCCAATGTTGTATTATTCCAGGCATTGACGAAGAAATTTACGGCTTGTTGAATGTTATATTTCTTCCAGAATGCAGCAAGTCATTATGTTGGGGATTGCAGGTATGCCAGGTGGAGCAGGTGAGTCCCGTGGGGCTGTGGAGTGGAGGGGGAGGCAGATTGTGAGTCAGGTAGGGCAGTGGAGGTGGATGGCACAGAGGTGGGCGAGTCAGGGGAGGTGAGGAGGGGAGAATCCTCCATCTCCTCCTCACTGCTGCTCACATTATCGGCAAATTCCTTCATCTCTTCTTGTTTGTTTCATTCCTCATCTTGTTATGGACATATTTGCAATATAACAACTTTGCATTCACAAAATAACCGTTATTCAAGTGAATCCAAACGTTATTATAGAAACTGGGTATCTATTCTAACTTACCGTTATTGCTGAAAATGTTATTGTCGAAATCGTTATTGGTGAGATCCTATTACTGTATCCTACCATATACTTTTCCTATTACACTAAGAAGACAAATGCTTCTATGATTACCACAAACTTCATTTCCCCCTTTTCCTTTGTACAGGGTAATAATCATAACTGACTTCCAATCCTCTGGGACTTTACCTTCCTCCAAGGCCAATCTGTACATCTTCAACATCCATTCTACTACTGTATCTCCCTCATGCTTCAGCATTTCACCACACACTCCATCAATTCCTGGGGCTTTCCCCCACTTAGACAGTCTTCACTGCTTCCACAACTTCTGTCTTACTGACTTCCTCTCTTCTCCCATCCCTCTTTCTCCCAGCCACTTATACTTGAATTAGTTTCATTCTCTATGTTCAACAGTTCCTCAAAGTGTTATCTCCATCTGCTCACTTTTTCTCCCTTCTCCACTAGCAATCTACTATTTTTATCTTTCACTCCCCGACTAACTTCTTTAACACCCTGTCTAACTCTCTTTACCTCTTTCCAGTACAGTTTCTTACATTTCCTCCATTTTAAGCTCGAATTCCTTCCAAATTCCTCATCTACTCTCTTTTTACTCTCTCTTACTAATCTTTTCACCTCTCTCTTCTTCTCTGCATAAAACACACTCTACAGTTTCTCAACTTCCTCCACACCTCTGCTTCTCATCCACTCACTATATGCTTTCTTCTTTTGTGCCATAATCTGTCTCAACTCTTCATTCATCCATGCTGTTCCTTGCACCCCCTATCATTCATCTTTTCTTAACCCCACACACCACCTCACATGCTACAAAGATTTCTGTGAATATCTTGCACACATCTTCCACATCCCCCATCTGCTCCGATCTATATTTACCCAATCGCTCCTCCACTTCTCTCTTATATTCTGCCTTTTTTCCATCCTCTAGTAACCTTTCTACCCTCCTTGTATGAACTACTTCCTTCTGTCCTTCCCTTCTTCTGTTCCTCCATTTCATTTGGACCTTGACTTTCACCACCACCAAGTGGTGGCCAGAAAATCCACTCCCCCAACCTCTATATGCTCTTGCATTCATTACACACCTTCTCATTCTCTCATCCACGTACACATAATCAATCATTGCCTTCCGTTCATTCAGTTCACTACCCACCTTTCTAATCACTCACCATGTATACCTATGGATCAGTTTGTGTCTGAAGAGGGTATTGGCTATCACCAATCCTCTCCCAGCACAAATGTCCACTAAAGCACGGCCTTTCTCATCCACTTCTGCAGGCACACCCCACTCACCAACTACTTCACCCACCTACACATTCCCTACTTTTCCATTCATATTTCAAATCAGAAACACTGTCTCACCCCTTTCAAACGTTTCCATGCACGCTTCCACATTTGTCGAGAATTCTTCTTTCACTCCACTTCCATGATCCTGAGTTGGTGCATACACATGCCCACACTGTTGTCCATCTTAACCATACAAACCTTGAGCCAACTGACCCATACTCTCTTATATTCTCTTTCCATCTCTTGCACACAACAATACACACTCCTTCTTTTGCCCTCTCATTCTCATCCACTCCCACACATATAACCCATCCATACTCCCATTCTCTTACACTCTCACCACTCCATTTAGTTTCGGTTAATCCACATATATCCACTTTTGCACCCTCCAGCACCTGAACAATCTTTCTCTCTCTCTTTCACCTCATCATTTGCACCTCTTACATCCCACGTCGCAGTCCATACCACATCCTTTGTTCAGTCCTCCGTCATCACCTGTTGGTCAGTCTTGGTCCGAGGCTTGTTCACATTTTTAGTTACAGGTAGCTGTTTTCCGAGAAGGGACACTACAGATATGTTTTCCGAGAAGGGACACTAACCCTCTGCCAACCCACTTGTTGTCACATAGGGAACAAGTGTTGGTTAGTTATAAGGCCACCACCCTGCAATGTCAATGATTTCCTGGATTACAGGAAATCATTTGGCTTGCCACTCATTGTAGAGCTACCCTAAAAACAGAGTACCACTACAGTAGGTAGGTATTTTCAGGTATCGTATGTAAACTCAAGATATTCAAATCAGTAAGAGAAAATTTTCCTTTGGTGAAAGTTGAAAAATCAATGCCTTTTTGCAGCTGGGGTGACAGGTGGGCCTGGAGATTTGCAGACCCTAGGGGTTAATGAGGTGACACCTTAGGACGTTCTGGAGGTGGTTAACGCATAGCCGGAGGTGACAGAGGCAGTGCTGAGTTCTGTTTTGGAGGATGATGAGCATGTGATTAAGATGCAGTGTGAGAAAAAGAAGTGAAAAAATGTGACAGAAATGTGGATCCTTCAATGAAAGACATGAGTGATGTGCCTGTGGCCATAGATATGGCAAAGGAAAAAGTGGAAAGCATGGACAGAGTTGCTCTTCAAAGGGCAGGTCAGTGTTATCAAGGTCTGCATAACAAATGAGTGAATGAGTGTCACCAGGAGCTAATCACCCGTTAATCTGGCTGCTCATGGTCAAATCCAGAGCCTGAGTCACAGCCTGGCCCTTTGTACACAGCTGACTCTTATGACAACACAGAGGCAGCTGAGGGCAACGACAACACCACTTCTGTTGTCTCCACATTGGACTTTGAGGGGGTTCCTGAAAGAGGCTGATGAAGAGAATGTGGCACAAAGGCAGCACCATGGGGCAGCAGCACACTTGCCTTGTGCTGAGAGGTCATAGTCCACCTGAAGTCTTGGAACCCCTACCCCCAATCCCCTGTCCATTCAAGCAATGCCATTAGTCAGAGTCAGGTAAGAATCTTACAATACTGTTCTTTCCACCAAATATGCTTTACTGATGTCTTTTCCTGGTTGTCAGTGGTCACTGGTGACCAGTTATATGTAGGTTTAGGGGTAAGGGGGGACAACTTCTCTAAAATGACAAACTCATAAAGTAATTTTCCACAAAACACTAGTTATTCCTAACATATGGAATTTTCAAATCGTGGCGAGTGCCTAGCCTGATAAAGCCACACTTTAGGAGATTTCACTGTATATACAGTAAAAGTCCTCCAATCCAACCACCAATAATCCAAAAATCAGAATAGTTCAAATTTGTCAAGAAAAGTTTTTAAAAATTTTTCTGGGTTTTATCTAAGGATTTATCTAGCTTGGACTTGCCCTTGAACCTGGATATACTGTATGTGCCTGCAACTGTTCATCTATGCTTCTATGCATTTGCAGTGAGTAAAACAAAAACTCATCATTTTAAGTGTTCATTTAATGATCATGTACAGTCGTGGTCATAAATAATCACCAACACTCCTCTACCCTGTGCCCCAGGCTTGCTCCTTTATGCACGGCAAGTCACACTGGAGTAAGAGAGACTGGGAGGGAGGGGCCAGAAAGAGAAGGAAAAGTGGGTGGGGGGACGAATGATGGTGCTGGAGTGAAGTGATGGAGGGGAGGGAGGGGAGGTAGGGGCAGAGGAATGAAATGCAAGGTGGTGGCCACATAATTTGTCTATTTTCCTTCATTCAGAGCATGATATAAGGAGTTAATATTAGTTAGATAATGCTGCATTACACCTTGTATAGTGGCATCAAATAACAAGCTTTAGATAGATAGTGATATCAAGAGCTGACTCGTGAGAGAAATGTACTGACGTGACAGATCAAATATTAGTGCAGAGGCTACGAGACTGTGTAGGCCCACACTGTCAACCCATGGAAGCCAGAGAACGAGAGGACATGGGCTCGCCTCCTCCAGCACACCAAGGACAGGTGGGAGCTGTTCAGACGAAACCAGCAAACCATCAACAACATTGTTTCCTCGGTCCCGCGACAATTGCAAGAGGTTATTGAGGCAGGAGGCCACTGGACTACTTACTAATGCTTTCCTGGTTGCTTTGGCTTGATCAATTTCGGTAAACATTGACACAGATATATTTTGGGAGTTTGGGTAGGATTTGTTTCATTTTCCTTCTAACAGATTATGAGAGATACCGTTACCATATCCACCCAGGCGCACGGACATCAAATTTATTTACCTTTTATGCACAATTATTTTAAATAGACTTTTCATACAGAGATGCCGTAAAATAGCTGACATGATAGTGACTGTATAGAGGGAGTGTATACTGAGAGGATGATCATATTTACTGTGGACACATCCATGTCAAAGGTTGCATATGGTATTTAGTTCTAAACCATAATTACATATAACAGTAGAGGACATTTCATACACAAACATTACGGAAGTCAAAGCTATCCAGATTCCATTCTGCGTTCGTGGTCAAAATACATGGATAAACAAAAATATCTGGCTCTGCACTAATGTTTGATCTGTCAATTCAGTATATTTCTCTCACGGGCCAGCCATTGACATCAGCACTTTCAAGCTTGTTATCTGACGCAGCTATACAAGGTGTAATGCAGCATTATCTACGGCATATTAACTCCTTTCTATCATGCCCTGAATAGACAAATCATGTGGCCACCACTTCACGTTTCATTTTCCCTCCCCTATCTACCCTCCCTCACCCCACTTCAACACCATCACTCGTCCCCCCACCCACCTTGCCTTCTCTCTCTGGCCCATCAGTCTCAGCCTCTCTTACTCCAGCGCGTCTTGCCGTGCATAATGGAGCCAGCCTGAGCATGGGGTACAGGAGGATAGGTGATTATTTATGACCATGACTGTACATATTTATAATGTTATCAGAGGGCCTTCCCAATAGTCTGAAAAAAACAAGTCTAAAAGACCCTTTGTACCCTGCAATTCGGATTACAGAACTTTTACTGTACAGTATACAATATACATTTTATATATATATATATATATTTGTGGTAGGTGGTGGCGATCATCATCCACTCACTTGAATTTCTGTGCTTGCCCTCCTCTCTTCATATTTCTCCAATCTTTCCTGTCACTTCTTATAGCTTTTCTTTCTTTTACAGGTGGCTTTACATTGAGTGACAAGCCAAATGGTTTCCTGTAAGCCAAGAAACCATTTACTACGCTGGGTGGTAACAATATAACCAAACCATACGTGCTCCCTACGTGTCAACACGTGGGTTGGTGGAGGATTAGTACTCCTCCCCATATAACAAATAACTCAAAGTCAAATGGCCACCCCTTACGGGATTGTGGCGTCTGGCAATAGATATATATATATATATATATATATACAGTATATCGTTTAGTTTCATTTTTAAAGGCTCCAACATGCTTGCATGCATCGGTCTTCGTCACCTAATGGCAGCTCTCCATGCTGCACGATCCATTGCAGCCTCCCTGTTCAGTCCCTTAACCCTGAGGTCATTTAATGACCTCGTCCCATGTCTTTCCCAGTCTACCCCTCGTAACCCCACCCCCAATATTAACACTTCTCACCTTCCTCACCCAATTATCATCCCCCATCCTTTCCACATGTCCAAACCAGCTCAATCTACCTCTCCTCATCACAACACCAATACACTCCAGTCCCATCCTACCTCTGAACTCTTCCATCGTGAACCCAGCCCCCCCAGACCTTGGACGCAGGGACACACTACACATCCACCTAATCATTGTCATTTCTGTACGTCTGAGCTGGCGAATATCCTCCTCCGTCACTGCCCAGGTCTCACTACCATACAGCATTACACTCCTAACATCTATCTATCTATCTATCTATTGCCAGACACCTCAATCATGTTTGGGGTGACTGCAAACAAATCGCCTCCAAGTTGCCCTGTCCCCCGCCATTTCACTCCCCTGCTCCCAACTCACACCCCCCTCTCTCATATACCTCTCCACCCCATCTCTCCATCTCATCCTCGGCCTCCCCCTCCCTCTTCCCCCCTCCACCTCATTCACATACACTCTCTTCGTCAGTCTTTCACCCTACATCCTCTCCACATGGCCAAACCACCTCAGTGTGTTCCTCATAATGCTTCCTATCACATCTACATCCACACCACAACGCTCCTTTATATCTTCATTCGTCAGCCTGTCTCTCCATGTGACTCCACAGGCTCCTCTTACATAACTCATTTCCACTGCTCTCACTCTTGACTTGTGTCCTTCCAACAACGTCCAAGCTTCACTTCCATACGTTAGAGTTGGTATCACAATACTGTACTGTCATGTAGTAACTTTTTCACTTCCATGCTCACTTCCCTGTTTCTTATCACTGCTTTCAAAGAACCAGCAACCTTTCTTCCCTGCTGTACCCTTTCAAGCACTTCACCCTCCAAACCTCCATCCTTACTCATCACACTCCCCAAGTACTTAAACGTACTCACATTTTCCAATTCCTCACCATCCAACCTCGCTGTACATTCACTGACTTCACCTCTCTCAAAGACCATCACTTTACTCTTCCCTACATTCACCTTTAGATTCCATTTCTTACACACTCTCCCAAACTCATCCACCAAGCCTTGCAGCTCCCCTTCGTCTTCACTCAACAACACAGTATCATCTGCAAACAACAGTACAGGGAGTTTCCAAACACTATCCTCTCTCACCAGGGCCACTCCAACATCCACTACCCTACCTTGTACCTCTTTTATTACCCCATCCATATACAGATTGAACAACCATGGAGACATGACACATCCCTGTTTCAACCCAACTTTCAGAGAGAAAAATTCACTTAGTTCACCATCCACACGCACTGCAGCCTTCGCACCATCGTACATACTCTTCACAGCATTCAACAGCTTCCCATCTACTCCATATATACTTAACACTTCCCACAATCATTGTCTATCCACCCTGTCATATGCTTTCTCCAAATCCATGAAAGCTGCATACACCTTCTTTCCCTTCTCTAGAAACTTTTCCACTAAAGATCTAAGAATGAATATCTGATCTACACAACCTCTTCCCTTCCTAAAGCCTCCCTGTTCTTCTCCAACTAATTTCTCTGTTCTTTCTCTAACTGTCAATAAGTATCCTACCATACACTTTTCCTATTATACTAAGAAGACAAATGCCCCTATGATTACCACACACTTCTTTTTCCCCTTTTCCTTTGTACAAGGGAGTAATTATACCTGACTTCTAATCCTCCGGGACTCTACCTTACTCCCAGGCCAATCTGCACATCTTCCACATCCATTCTACTACAATCTCTCCCCCATGCTTCAGCATTTCACCACACACTCCATCAATTCCTTGGGCTTTCCCCGATTTAACTTTCTTCATTGCTTCCACAACTTCTATCCTACTGATTTCTTCCTGTCTTTTCACCTCCCTCCTTCTACCCAGCCATTCCCCAGCCACTTATACTCACATTACTTCCATCCTCTACGTTCAACAATTCCTTAAAGTGTTCTCTTCATCTGCTCACTTTTTCTCCCTTCTCCACTAGTAATCTACCATTTTTATCTTTCACTCCCCTGCTAACTTCACTTCCACCCTGTCTTATTCTTTTCACCTCTTTCCAGAACATTTTCTTACAGTCCCTCCGCTTTACACTCAAATTCCTTCCAAATTCCTCATCCACTCTCTTCTTACTCTCTCTTACTAATCTTTTCACCTCTCTCTTTCTTTCTACATATAACTCTCTCTTCCGCCTCTCAACTTCTTCCACGTCCCTATTTCTTATCCATCCACTGTATGCTTTCTTCTTTTGTGACACAGCCTGTCTCACCTCTTCAGTCCACCACGCTGTTCCTTGCACCCCCCTCCGTCTTCTCTTCCTTCCACACACCACATCACATGCTGCACACATTTCTTCTGTAAATATCCTACACACACCTTCCACATCTCCCATCTGCTCCAATTCATATTTGCCCAATCGTTCCTCCACTTCTCTCTTATACTCTGCCTTTTCCTCATCCTCTTGTAACCTTTCCACTCTCCTTGCAACTACTCCTTCCTCTCGTCTTTCCCTTCTTCTATTCCTCCATCTTACTTGAATCCTAATTCTGGCCACCACCAAGTAGTGGTCAGAAAGTCCACTCCCCCAACCTCTATAAGCTCTTGCATTCATTACACATCTTCGCATCCTTTCATCCACACACACATAATCAATCATTGCCTTCCTTTCATTCAGTTCACCACCCACCCTTCTCATCACTCGCCATGTATACCTGTGGATCATTTTATGCCTGAAGAGGGTATTGGCTATCACCAACCCCCTCCCAGCACAAATGTCCACTAACGCACTCCCATTCTCATCTATCTCAGCAGGCACATCCCACTCACCAACTATTCCATCCACCTTCACATTCCCAACTTTACCATTCATATCACCAATCAAAAACACTCTCTCATTCCTTCCAAACTTTTCCATGCACACTTCTACATTTGTCCAGAACTCTTCTCTCACTCTTCTAGCACGATCTTGCATTGGCGCATACACACACAAAATCGCCCACATTTGTATTCCAACTTTCAACTTTATCCACACAATCCTTGACCCAACTGATCCATACTGTCTTATGCTCTTCTTCCATCTTTTACTCACAACTATACATACTCCTTCCTTTGCCCTCTCATTCTCACCTACTCCTGCACATATACCCCATCCATACTCCCATTCTCTCACACTTTCTCCTTTCCATTTTGTTTCAGTTATTCCACATACATCCACTTTCGCACCCTCAAGCACCTGGACAATCTCTCTCTATTTCACCTCATCATTCGCTCCTCTTATATTCCATGTACCCATTCCCAAGTCCTTTGTCCGGTCCTGGGTCGTCATCGTTTGGTCAATCTTGTCCGAGGCTTTTTTAAGTTAGTTTTTTAAGTTAGTTGTTTTCCGGGGAGGGGCACTAACCCTCCGCCAACCCTTTTAGTCGCCTTTTACGACAAGCAGGGATACTGGGGGAGTATTCTTGAAAAAAAAAACTACCCTCAGGGGGGGTATATATATATATATATATATATATATATATATATATATATATATATACATACAGTATATATATACAGTATATATATATATATATATATATATATATATATAACAAAAGAAATGGATGATGATGTTGATGGTCTTACACACACACACACACACACACACATACATACACACACTGGATCTGCTGGCTCCAAACATTCCCTTCCTCATAATTAAGGTTCTCTGACTGAAGGGTTGAGCTGAATGAAATAATATAGAGGCAGCAAACTTAACATAATAATAATAATAATAATAATAATAATAATAATAATAATAATGATGATGATAACAATACTAATCTATCTATCTATCTATTGCCAGACGCCTTAATCCCGTACGGGGTGGCCACAAACAAATCACCTCCAAGTCAGCCTGTCCCCCGCCATTTCACTGCCCTGCTCCCGACTCACACCCCCCTCTCTCATATACCTCTCCACTCCATCTCTCCATCTCATCCTCGGCCTCCCCTTCCCTCTCCCCCCCCTCCACCTCACTCACATACACTCTCCTCGTCAGTCTCTCACTCTCCATCCTCTACACACGGCCTCCTCAATTTTTTTTTGGTATTGTGCATATATTTGATTTATCTTGTTCTTCTATTATTGCCATTTACTCAGTTTCTTTATGGGACAGGTGAAAGGAGTGTGGTGACCTGAGGTAGACGCAACGAGAACCACGAGGCAAATCGAGGAAGAGGAAGGACGAGATCGTGAGCTGCGAGGTCAATCGAGGAAGAGGAAGGATGATGTCATTATTTGTTATTGAAAAAATTAATTATTTACAAGACACATACCAAACATTAGCATTGAACACTTACTTTGTAATAGTAAAGAACAATCTGAACAATGATGTGAATCGTATACAGTTGATATACTGTACTAGAAAATCAGGGTGCTGATAAACTTTCTTGTCTCTTGATTGGTTATTAATCGGCATTTGCTGACTTAACTATCATAATCATTTAACGTTCTTACACTTAAACCATAACAGGTCTGACATCATTATTTATACCTTCTCCTCCAACATTAACAAGAGAGTTCAAATACTTCGGTACAGTGATAGAAAAGAGAGGAAAATGTGCAAAAGAAGTTGAAAGTAGAGTGACACAAGGAAGAAAAGTAGCTGGTGCAATGAAGGCCTTGATAAGAAACAGAGGCCTGAGTGTTGCAGCTGCACGAGGCTTACATGAAGGAGTGTTAGTGCCAACTCTAACATACGGATGTGAGACTATGGTGTGGCATGAAAATGAAAAGTCAAGAGTAAGAGCAGTGGAGATGGGACTGTTGAGGAATGTATGTGGAGTACAGAGGGTGGACAGGATATGAAATAGTGTGATTCGTGAAAGGTGTGGAGTGAGGAAGTCAGTGGACACCAGAATTGAAGAGTGTCCTGAGATGGTACAGTCAGTGGAAAGAATGGATAACAATAGAGTGGTGAAAAAGGTATACCTGAGCGAATTTGAAGGAGGGAGGAGGCGAGGTAGGCCAAGGAGAAGGTGGAGAGATATGGTGGATGAGTGTGTGAGGAAGAGAGGTTTGGAAGTCGGTGAGGCTAGTGAACTGACAAGAGATCGAGCTGGCTGGATGAATGTTGTGAGGAAAAATGCATGATCAGGGATTTTGGCACCCCTTGTGAGCATGGCAGCGTCCGGATTGACTCAATCGGATACATTTGTGTGAAGCTGCAGAATGTGGTGAATGTTTTTTTCGGCGTATCCAGTAGAGCCAGGATTCCGGGGGCTTGAATGATGAGTGAATGGAAGTGTGGCCTATTTGGATTGGGCAAGTTGGTGCTGTCTGGACATTGCTACTCCTCACCCTGCCCTTGGGTGGGAAAGAAGGTCCGGATGATGATGATGATCGTTTCGTTTCGCTTTGTTTTTAAAGGCTCCAACATGCTTGCATGCGTCAGCCTTAGTCACCTAATGGCGGTTCTCCATGCTGCACGATCCACTGCAGCCTCCCTGTTCAGTCCCTTAACCCTGAGGTCACACTTAATGACCTCGTCCCATGTCTTTCTCAGTCTACTCCTCGTAACCCCACCCCCAATATTAACACTTCTCATCTTCCTCACCCAATTATCATCCCCCATCCTCTCCATATATCCAAACCATCTCAATCTACCTCTCCTCATCACAACACCAATACACTCCAGTCCCATCCTACCTCTCAACTCTTCCATCGTAAACCCAGGCTCCCCAGACCTTGGACGCAGGGACGCACTACACATCCACCTGATCATTGTCATTTCTGTACGTCTGAGCCAGCGAATATCCTCCTCCTTCATTGCCCAGGTCTCACTACCATACAGCACGACACTCCTAACACATGCTGCATACAAAGACCTCTTAGCCCGTAGGGAGAGTCCTCTCAATGTCATGAGAGGCAAGAGCTCCCTGAACTTCTTCCAACCACTTCTCACCCTAGCCACAGAACTAGCTCCAGCCCCACCTCCAGCACACAACATGTTTCTTCCCAAATAACAAAACTCTTCCACACACTCAAGAGATTCACCAGCAAGATCAATCCTTTCACGTCTGACAATCTCCATCTGCTCTCCCCAACACGCCGTACACATAAAATCAGCAGTATCTCACAGTATACTTCTGACAGCACTACATCTCTTGCACCCCCATTTATCACAAACACCGCACAAGATGGAATTATTTCCCACGCCCTCGTGTCAAACTGCACATGGCCACTCTCCCTCGTCTTTGACAGTACCGCCACCAACCCTAGATATCATCACTTTTGTTTTATCTGCAGTTACCCTTAAGCCCTTGTGCCCCATATCATCCCTCCACTTCCTAAATCTTTCTTCCGCTTCCCTTTCATTCTCTGCAATCAACACCAAATCATCGGCATGCAACATCTCCCACAGGAATCTGCTTTTGAAGTCATGTGAGAGGGCTTCAAGTACCATGATAAACAACATAGGACTCGAAACTGACCCCTGATGCACACCAACATTCACGGAAAACTCATCACTCAAATCTCCATTCACTCTTACCTGGATGCTACCTGGGTGCGAGCACCCACATACATGGCCATAACCACCCTAACCAGCCACTCCTCCTAGTCAAGCCTTCTCATTGCCCACTTCACCACCTCTCTAGGGACTCTGTCAAAGGCCTTTTCCAAATCAACAAAAACAAAATACAGATCCCTTTTCTTACCAATATATTTTTCCTGAAGCTGTTAACAATGAATATGGCATCAGTGGTCCCCCTACCTGGCATAAACCCAAACTGCATCTCATCAACATTCACTCTCTCTCTAATCATACCTTCTAAGACTCTCTCCATTACCTTCATTATCTGATCTAAAAGCTTTATACCTCTATAATTTCCTCTTTCCAGGTCATGACCCTTCCCTTTATACACATTTACAATTACACTCTTTAGCCAATCATCTGGGACAACACCATCCATCCATCATCCAATCCTACATTGCCCCATGAGGAGCGTAGGAGCCCGGGGCTAGGCAGTTGGTCTCGACATTTAAGATGAGAGTGACCAGCCTCACTTATCCCTGAGTGGCATTCACTCATAAATAATCATATTTGTCAGGTCAGAGACTAACCGCACCCCTATATCTCCTGAGGCCTTCAACATTTTGGCAGTCAACCCAGACACACCTGCTGCCTTACCCACCTTCATCCTGCCTATTGCCTCACTCACAGTAGCAGCATCAATCAAAGGCCAAGGGCCAAACACTGGATCTGCTGGCTCCAAACCTTCCCTGTCCCAGTCAAACTCCTTCATTCAACAACCAGTTATAATGCTCTCTCCATGCATCTTTAATATCCCCACTGTTCACCACTACCCTTCCTTCATCATTCTTCACACACTGCTCACCTATAATATCCTGATTATCCCTCTTCATCTGATCACTTCATCACCTTAAATATCATATTTTTCCTTTCCACACTATTTAGGTTATCAAACAAAAGTCTCGGTGACTCAAACTTCGCCCTGTATACCTCTCTTCTAGCCCTACGCTTGGCAGCCAAGTATTCCTCCTTGCTATAATGATAATCATCATCATCATCCGGGCAGGGTGAGGAGTAGCAATGTCCAGACAGCCCAAATTTGCCCAATCCAATGGGCCACGCTTCCATTCGCTCACCATTCAAGCCCCCAGAATCCTGGCTCTGTATGATATGCCAAAAACATTGACCACGTTCTGTAGCTTCACATAAACATATCCGAGAGTCAGTAATAATAACAGTAATAATAATAATAATAAAAATGCAGTACCCCAGTCTGCAGTCCACATACAGTATACGCTGGCTACAGTTTACATACTGAAGGGACAAAAAAAATGTCACCATATGCTGAATTAATCTGCCTTCCAATACAAAGAATTACAGAAATCTGACTATATCACACTCCAGGGGTTGTTGCTGTTGATCAACCCTTGTCTGTCTAGATGAGCAGACCCATCAACTGCAGGGAAGCAACTGCCCTTCCCATGCACTGAGTCTGTATTCCCTTGCGGCTGACAGCGGGGAATAGTGTAAAAGTTTAGTTCCTGGATGGATGTCACATTTGGGTAATTCCACGAAGATGTCAACCTTTTGTGTCAAAATCAGAATTGCTTAAAAGTATATAAATTATACATCATTTTAAAGCTTAATCATTGAATTTTATGAATCTGAAGAGAAAGAGAGCCTAAACTGTCAACTTGGGGAGCTGCATAAAAAACTATCATGTTATGTCACCAAAGAAAAACCAGTGCTGAATATAGCAATTTTCATGACATCATTGACCAGAGTTTGTTATTGTTTGGAATGCTGACACTGTGTTTTACTGAAAATGTGTCTATTTGAGTTGTGATTGACACTACAGTTGTTTACATATACTGTATGTTGTGGTCAGAATGTAGCAGGACCTTTAAATGGAAGTATTTCAGGAGTAACGTGTCTCATGTTTTTTCCTCATTTTTCCCATACACAACTAACAAACTGGAGAATACCAACATAACTTTATATTATAAACAAGCATCTCAAGGCTTAATGTAATGTTGGGATACTTTGAAACAAACCTTGGTAAGCCATATGGTTTGTCACACACGTTACATGCCCACTGTGAGGAACGTTACCAGAAAATGATGTAAAGTTTCTCACGCACACCTTTGAACAAAAAATCAAAGTACCTGCACTGAAGTCCAATGATAAAACCCCTGTGTTTGTAATTTAGTATGTTATCTTTAAGTTTTTATTCTTTCCAAACAGTAAATTGATTTTGCCTGGTACCTGGTGAGTGTGCTTTACCATCATGTCTCCAATGACTCCAGCTGATTATTTGAAGTCTGCTGGTATTCATTTTACACATGTATCATTCCTCTCAACTCTTCCATTGTAAACCTAGCTGTTACGTATTTTGAATTAGCCGCGCTTGGCGCGCTACCCACAATGCTCAGCTGTTTTGTGTTGAGGGTCAGATTCGAAAGCTAGAGAATAAACACCGCTGTCTCACTCCACCCATCTCGTTTGACTACCCTGCCTCGCCAGTATATCTTCACGGCAAACGACATAATACACAAGAACACAAAACATGGTGGCAGCTGATGGAAGTGGAGCTGAGAAGAGAATGCGGTCTGCAGTATAAGCCATTTGAGTGATATGACCTGCTGCTACTCCTGGCGAAATTTTGAAGTGGATGTTAGCCTGCTGGGGAACCTGCACATTCTTCCTGCTTGTGAGTGAACTGGTCCCCTACAATCTACTGATGTTCCTGCCTACAGCCTGTGAGTAGACGGATCTCCTTTGACCTGCAACCTATTGATAAGTTCCTGTAACCTACTAGCCTCACCCACCAAGATGAGTACAGACACTGACAGTGAGCGCCGTTATGCTGGTGTCAGAGCCCCTCAGCCCTTCTGTTTGGGGACAAATGTTGCAGAAAACTGGAAGCTTTTCAAACAGAGATGGAACATGTATGCTCTTCTCTCAAGACTACACACTGAAGAACCCAACATCCAGGTAGCTACGTTCCTACAGTATTTAGCAGATAATGCCCTCAAAGTATACAATGGTTTTCAGTTTTAAGGTAATGAAGCTGATAGGACAGTGCAAGATATAATCAACAAATCTGATGAGTTTGCCATTGGTGAAATTAATGTTACTTATGAGAGATTCATATTTAATTCAAGGAACCAACAAGAAGGGGAACCCTTTGATAAATTTTACTCAGATTTGCAAACTCTTGTAAAGACTTGTGATTACTGTGACACATGTAAAGCTTCCCTGATGAAAGACAGAATTGTGTTAGGCATTCATGACTCCAGTGTTCGTACTGAGCTACTTAAAACAAGAAATTTGACTTTAGAGAAGTGTATTGATACCTGCAAAGCTGCAGAGAGTGCCATCTCACAGACCCGAGTGTTGAATCCTGTCCCTGAAACTGTGAACAAGGTCAGATCTAGGACAGACAGTTGTGCCCAAGCAAATAGTTCCAACAGTGTAGCTAGGAAATGTAAGTTTTGTGGTCTTTCACATGTGTTTGCAAGAAATAAATGTCCAGCTGTAGGGAAAGTATGCCTGAAGTGTGGGGAAAGAGACCATTTTGCAAGTATGTGTCGTGTTAAAGCCTCTGTCAATGCCACTGTAAAATCCTCGAACTTCAAAAAGAAAGCTGTACATCAGGTTGCTGAGAGTGAACCAGATGCCCAGCCCCATGGGGCGTCCAGTTCGGATGAAGAGTGGGTTAACACATTACATTACATGACAGTAAACTCTGTAAAATCTCCCAAGAAAGATGTTAAGTGTTGCATGTTAATTGATGATAATGAGGTAATTTTTCAGATCGACACTGGCTCATCAGTTAATGCCCTACCACTACAATATGCAAAAAATGTACAGAAGACTAAGAGAATCCTTACTACCTGGAATAACTCTGTTCAGACTCCTGTGGGTGTGTGCAGGAGAAGCATTAAAAATCCCAAAAATGGTAAGAAATATTCTGTGGAGTTTGTGGTGTTTGAAGGAAATTTAGTCCCTCTCTTAGGTCTTGGGGCTAGCAAACAGATGGATCTGATAACTGTTAATGAAGATGTATTTGAACGTGTGGATAATGTGAAAGTGAGTGAGTCTGACTGTAATAGTGACATGTTGAGTAATACCGGCACTGATGGTTTAGGTACTCTGCCAGGTCTACAGTCATTGTCAGTAGACCCCCAGGTGAAGCCAACCATCATGCCTGATAGAAGGGTCCCTGTTGCACTTAGACCAAAGCTGAAAACTGAACTTGATAGACTAGAGAACTTAGGTGTCACTGTGCCAGTTAGTGAGCCGACTGAATGGGTGAGCCAGATTGTGGTTGCACCAAAGAAGAATGGTGACATCAGAATTTGTATAGACCCTCGTGAACTCAACAAAGCACTGCTCCGAGAGCGTTATACTCTTCCTGTACTTGAGGATACATTGCATGAGTTGAGCCAGTCAAAAGTCTTCTCTAAAGCAGATCTTGCTTCTGGTTACTGGCACATCAAACTTGATGAAAAATCTAGCTACCTAACCACTTTTCAAACGTGTTTTGGGAGATACCGCTGGGTTAGACTACCCTTTGGTTTATCAGTGTCATCAGAAATCTTTCAGAAAAGACTACTTGAAACTTTACAAGGTGTACCTGGTGTAATTTGCATAGCTGATGATGTGATAATTCATGGGAAATCTCTGGAAGAGCATGACGCCAACTTGAAGCAGTTCTTTGAGAGGTGTCAGAGAATGAATATAAAACTGAATGAAGACAAGCTCACTCTGAGAACTGACAATGTAAAATTTATGGGTCACTGTATTACAAAAGATGGCCTGGTAACTGATCCTGACAAAATCCGAGCCATATGTGAGTATCCAGCACCTACTAATGTTGTGGAGCTAAGGCGTTTTCTAGGTATGGTCAATTATCTTGCTAGGTTTCTGCCCAACTCAGCATCTGTTTTGTACCCCTTGCATAATCTTGTAAAGAAGGATGTTTCTTGGGTTTGGTCAGCAAGCCAACAAGAAGCATTCAACCGAATTAAGTGTATGATCACCAATAGCCCTGTGCTCACATTTTACAACCCCTGTGATGAGCTTACCCTAGAAAACGATGCTAGTGAATATGGTCTGGGTTCAGCATTAATGCAAAATGGGAAGCCTGTAGCCTTTGCCAGTCACTCCTTATCTAACTCTGAAAGAAATTATGCTCAAATTGAAAAAGAAATGTTAGCCGTTGTATACGGATTAGAGAAATTTCATCACTACACATATGGGAGATCGGTCAGGGTCCTCACAGATCACAGACCTCTTGTGTTCATAGCAAACAAGCCACTATCTCGTGCCCCACGACGACTCCAGGCGATGCTCCTTCGCGCTCAAGACTACCAGTATCAACTATTTTACCGTCCTGGCAAAGAAATCCCCATTGCTGATGCTCTTTCACGTGCTCCCCTGCCTGACACAGGAGATGACTCTTTCTCAGTTAACAGTCTAGCCTACTCCCAGTTCAGGGAATCTCGCCTTCAAGAAATACGGCATGCCACAGAAAAGGACCCAACGTTAAGACTGCTCAAGGATGTCATCGTTCAAGGGTGGCCTGATGAGAAAGGTCACCTTCCAGACTGCCTAGCCCCATATTACAGTTATCGAGAGGAGATGTCTGTACAAGATGGTGTTATTCTTAGAGGAGAGAGGGTGGTAATCCCTAGCTCTATGCGATATGAGATGATGGAGAAGGTGCACGCTGGCCACTCGGGTATAAACTCCTGCCTACGACGTGCAAGGGAGTTAATCTACTGGCCTAGGATGTCTTCGGAAATTCGTCAGTTTGTGGAGTCCTGTGACGTCTGTTCCTCCTATTCACTTAAGCAATCCCCTGAGCCCCTGTATCAACATGAACTTCCAGAACGTCCCTGGGAAAAAGTGGCAACTGACTTGTTCACCATCCAAAACCGAAACTATCTGGTAACTGTTGATTACTTTAGTCAGTTCACTGAAGTTGACTACCTTCCAGAGATAACTTCAGAAGCCATCGTCACAAAACTTAAGCACCACTTTGCTCGACATGGCATACCTGACGTTGTGATCAGTGATAATGGTCCACAGTTTTCCTCTCATCAGTTTCAGTCATTTGCAAAGAAGTGGAAATTTTGCCATGAAACTTCTAGTCCTGGAAACCCCAAGTCCAATGGTGCAGCTGAAGCCGCTGTAAAATCTGTCAAGCTCATGATGAAGAAGTGCCATCGGGCCAAAGAAGACCCCTACCTTGGATTGCTGAACATGCGCAATACCCCTCAAGAAGGTATGGCAACCAGTCCTGCTCAGCGGCTTATGGGGCGTCGCACCAAGACATTGATCCCTGCTATTAATGCTCGCTTGCAGCCAAATATCATTGCTGGAGAACGAGAATGCATGGAGAAGAAAAGAGCCAGCACTGCAGAACACTACATGCATAGAAGAAGCCTCAAACCCTTGTCCGTTGGAGATACTGTGCGAGTACAACCAATAGACGATCCAAAGAAGGAGTGGAAGGAAGCCACTGTAGAGAAGCAACTTAGTCCCCGAGCTTATGAAGTAACAACGAAGGATGGAGGTACATACAGGAGAAACCGTCAACAACTGCGATCATCTAAACCAGCCAGAACACACAAGAGTCGGCCCAATGATGATAAGACAACACTGGCAGGTGATGCATCCTTAGAACCTGAGACTGTGAGCTGTGGGGACTGTGTCGGATCTCCTTTAGTAAGTGACTATGTAACCCGGTCAGGTAGGACAGTTAAAGCACCAAGGAGACTGGACTTGTAGGAATAATGTACCGTACAGTGTACCATTTTGCACTGTGATTAATCTTGCCCTTCAAGGAAATAATAATTATTCATTTTTTTTTTAAATATGTGTGGTCTGTAAGGAATTATTGGGTTCTATACAGCACTTTATTTCCAAAGAATGTAAATGGAGTGCAACACCCGACACTTGATATATGTCCAACTGTCTATTGAATACCTAATCTTATCATGATTGATTATGCTTTATTTATTAAAGGGGTAAGGTGTTTCGTGCTTTGCATGTCAGGATTGATTATGTGTCTTTTACGAAAGGAGGAAGATGTTACGTATTTTGAATTAGCCGCGTTTGGCGTGCTACCCACAATGCTCAGCTGTTTTGTGTTGAGGGTCAGATTCGAAAGCTAGAGAATAAACACCGCTGTCTCACTCCACCCATCTCTTGTTTGACTACCCTGCCTCGCCAGTATATCTTCACGGCAAACGACATAATACACAAGAACACGAAACACTAGCCCTCCCAGGCGTAGCATTCAAGAACACACAACACATCCATCTAATCACTGTCCTCTGTATGTCTGAGCCAATGAATATCCTCTTCCTTTACTGCCCATGTCTCACTACCATCCAGCATTACACTCCTAACACATGTCCAAGATGAATATAATTTCCTGACCAACACATATACAACATAAGGTCCAATACTAGACTTCCTTTACTTAGCCTAAGGTGCCTTCATGTGGTGGCACTGATGTGTGTGAGTGGTGGAGCTGCCCAGGTATTTAAACATCCCTCAACACCTTCCCTATCTCTGCTTGGAGGAGGATGGAAAAAATTATGTTCATCCTTGGTTTGTATAAATCCACCAACTGTGTAAATTAAAATAAAAAAAGAACTGACGCTAAAGAGGGATGCCTTCACCTGGTGACACTAATATACAACCTCCCTCAACCCACAATTTCAAATAAGGAGGATGGTGGAGAGGATGGAGAGTGAGAGGCTAATGAAGATAATGTATGTGAGTGAGGTGGAGGGGAGGAGAGGGAGGTGAAGGCCAAGGATGAGATGGAGGAATGGAGTGGAGAGGTATATGAGAGAGAGGGGTGTGAGCTGGGAGCAGGGCAGTGAAATGGCGGGGGACAGGGCGACATGGAGGCGATTTGTTTGTGGACAACCCTTACGGGATTAAGGCGTCTGGTAATAGATAGACAGAGAGATAGGATGGTGGACTGCAGGAGAAGAGCAACATCAGCCTGCAGTCCACTATATTTCAGAATCTACCTTTTGATTCACTTTCATCGCTTCACCCACAGATAAACAAACCGAGATACATGAAAGCAACAAAACCACACGTGCCCTATGGTAACATGCCACACATACCTTCACTATAAGCATGCGCACACGAATGAAATAGTGTGTGCCAAAACAATTCACAAATTTAAGGATATGTACGATAAATATGGTTTAAGACACAGGACAGTACAAGCTTGACTCATTCCTATAAAGATACAATTAGGTAAGAACAATTAGGTAAGAACACACACATACATACATACACATACACACACACAACACACACACACACACACAAAGATTCTTATCCTGATGAAGCAATAACAAGAACAAAGAGGCATCACATTCACACACTTACCACATTGTACAGGGCAGGTGTTGGGGTTAACGTCCATTACAGTTTCAAGTTAGCTGGGGATTCCTCCTCCTCTTCTTTCTGCCTCTCTCTAGGCAGCTTCCACGGCTGACAATCAACTCACGCACCTGAAAAATATATTACACAATTAGTCCTTTCCTTCTGAACCTTAAGTTTACCTGGTAAGAAATGTATCTGGTGGCATCAAGAACAATATCATTTGGGGACAACAACAGGGTGACATGGAGGCAATTTGTTTGTGGCCACCCCTGGAGGCGTCTGGCAATAGATTGATACTTTCTTCTTTTTTTTTTTTTTTTTTTTTTTTTTTTTAATGCACAGAAGGAACACAAGGCTACAAGCCCACAAGATTGTTCCCTCCAAGAAAAAATAAAAACACGATAACAGAAGCCATATTCAAGACCCAATCATTTCAAGATGCCTGGACACACTGTATTTAAAACACTAAAGATCACAGACAGTAGGAAATACAAAGACAGTTCCAGAGTTGACCTGTTGCATACATGAAGTACTGAATGTAATGGTTAACTCTTGCATTTGAGAGTTTACATATTACTATCTATCTATCTATCTATCTATTGCCAGACGCCATAATCCCGTACGGGGTGGCCATTTGACTCTGAGTTATTTGTTTTACAGGGAGGGGCACTAACCCTCCACCAACCCACTTGACACGTAGGAAGCACGTATGGTTTGGTTATATGGTTACCACCCAGTGTTGTAAATGGTTTCTTGGCTTACAGGAAACCATTTGGCTTGTCACTCAATGTAAAGCCACCTATAACGGAAAGAAAAGCAATAAGAAGTGACAGGAAAGATGGGAGAAATAGGAAGAGAGGAGGGCAAGCACAGAAAAAGAATGATAAAGGCTAAGGAAGAAGTAGGCAGCATTACATCAAGACAGGTTATCATTCTCATTATTTATAACCAAATCAAAGCATTATAGTGTTTTAACAAGTTCTTGATATTATGTCAAAGTTACCATCACATGATGTTTATATATTTATTTTAAATTTAAGTTTTGCTGATTCTATGAATATTATCAATGTCAATATTTTTCATTTCCTTGTACGGTCCAAAATGAGCATATGGTCAATTAATTTCATCAATCAAATGTCAACTGTAACGAACTCTCTGAGGAAACTGAAGAACCTTCTCAGAATTACAACACATCAGGTTTGGTAAGTAGGGCAGACACAGCCAACCATCCTGCCTACAATTTCAGTCTTACTCTGCCTGGCATTGCACTTCCACCACCGCTCTGCTACTTACCTAGACCCATTTGACTGTAATTTGGCCTACAATTTCTGTCTCTCCATCCTGAATACTGAGCTGTAACAACAAATTTACACTAGAATAAGATGCTAGTCCTGACTAAGTGTCATGAAATGGATGCAGAATGCTCAGGAGAGAGAGAAGCAGTCAGGGAGAAAGACTGAAAGTTGAGAAGCTGAGGATCAAAGAAATGGCAGATGAATACAGGACCAAAGTAGAGGACGAGTTAGAATTACTGAATTGGAATGAATTGGATCTGGACAGACTGTGGAAAGCATATAGGGATTGCTTAGTTAGGAATGCTAAAGCGGTATGTGGTGTGGCAAGAGTAACAACAAAGAAGAAAGGTATGGCATGGTGGGATGAGGAGGTAAAGAGAGCGGTGGAGGAAAAGAGGAAGAAGTGGCTAAAGTGGTTACAGGATAGGGGTTCAGTTGAAATAAGAACTGAATATGTTGTGAGCAAGAAGCACGTAAAGAGACTAGTGATGAGGAAAAAGGAGGAGGTAAATGAGGATCTAGGAAGAAAAATTAATGCAAACTACTCTGAAAATAGAAAGTTATTCTGGAAAGAGGTGCGGAAATGTAGAAGTGAAAGCAGTAAGAAATGGGATGGTATGAAGGATGCAGGTGGTAGATTATTAACCCATGGAGATGAAGTAAGGACCAGATGGAAAGAATATTTTGAAAGCCTGATGAATAGGGATAGAGAGAGCAGAGCAGCTGTAAACATGATTGGTTTTGGGGGTGTGCAGAGAAGGTATGCAGTGCCAGGAGACGTGACACTCACACAGGTGAAGAGTGCTGTGAAGCAGCTGAAAAATGGGAAAGCAGCTGGGGTTGATGAGGTGTATGCAGAGATGCTTAAATGTAGTGGAGAGAATGGAATGAAGTGCTTGTTGGAGATATGTAAGAAGACATGGATGAGTGAAACTGTTTCTGCAGAGTGGAAAAAGGCTGTGATTGTACCCCTGTACAAAAATAAAGGTGAATGAAGTGAGTGTAAGAATTATCGTGGCATAAGCTTACTGAGTGTGGTAGGGAAGGTATATGGAAGAATTATTATAGTGAGAGTAAGAGAGATATCAAAAGTCCTAGAGAGTGATGAACAGGGTGGCTTTAGGAGTGGCAGAGGATGTGTGGATCAAGTATTTGCAGTGAGACAGATAGTAGAGAAGGCTTGTGAGAAGGACCATAAGGAATTTATGGCATTCATGGATCTGGAAAAAGCATATGACAAAGTGGACAGAGAAGGATTGTGGAAAGTTTTGTGCATGTAAGGTGTAGAGGGTAAGCTGTTAGGTGCCATCAAGAGTTTTTATGATGGTAGTGAAGCATGTGTCAGGGTTAATGGGCATCTAAGTGAATGGTTCACAATCAGTGTGGGCATGCGACAAGGTTGTGTGATGTCCCCATGGTTGTTCAATGTATATATGGATGGGGTGATGGGAGAAGTGAAAACATGAGTAATGGAGAGAGGGATGGCATTGGTAATGAATGGTGATGGATGGAATATCTCAAATTTGTTGTATGCTGATGATGCAGTACTGCTTGCAAGTACCGGACAAGAACTTGGTAGGCTAGTGCAGAGTTTTGCTGATGTCTGTAAGCGTCGTGCCTTGAGAGTACATGTAGAAAAGAGTAAAGTGATGGTTATTGAGTGAGAAGGTGACTCCCAGTGCAATGTCACAGTAAATGGAGAGAGACTGGAATTGGTGAGAGAGTTCAAATACCCGGGTACAGTGATAGAAAAGAGTGAAAAAAAAAAATGTTACCATAGACTGAATTAATGTGTCTTTCAAAACAAATAAAGGAATCAGACTTAACAACATTCAGGAACAGACTCAGCACTCTTTCTCTCTCTCTCTCTCTCTCTCTCTCACACACACACACACACACACACACACACACACACAGAAAAGGGGGTGATGCCTGGTAGATTTACCCCTTATTACACTTAAAGCATCATACTGGCAAGGGCAAGTGCAATAAGATTGTGTCATATCATATTGTTTATAAAGGCTCCAACCTGATTGCATACATTCGCCTTGGTCACCTAATGGCAACTCTCCACATTACTTGATCTCTGGCAGCCTCCCTATTCTGTCCCTTATCCCTGAGGTCACACTCTATAACCTCGTCCCAGGTCTTTTTCAGTCTGCCTCTCACAACCCTACCTGACATTCATACTTCTCACTTTCCCCACCCAATTGCCATCCTCCATCCTCCCCACATGCCCAAACCATCTCAATCAACCCCTCCTTATCACAACACCAATACACTTCGGTCCGATCCTTCCTCTCAACTCTACCCTCAACGTTCACACCTCTCACCCTCCACACCCAGTTGTCATCTTTCATCCTCTCCACATGCCCAAACCGTCTCAAGCTACCCCTCCTCATCACAACATCAATACACTCCAGTTCCATCCTTCCTCTCAACTCTTCATCAACATCTCTCACCATACCAGTTGTCATCTTCCATCCTCTCCACATGCCCAAACCATCTCAATCTATCAATCCTCATCACAATAATGTTTTCATGTACATTTTTATACCCTAACTCCTGTTGCAACAATAATCAACTTACATGATGAAACTAAAAAATCCCTAATTATATATGACATGGTGGGCATACAAAGACAGAAGAAAAAAAAGATCACTTCTATATTTTTACCTTAGAAAGTGCAGAACTAACCATCTACATGATATCTCCTTGCTGGGTATAATTTAGTCAACTACTGAGGCTGTGTTTATACTTCAAGATTACTTTTCTCATTTATTTGTACCCTTAAAATTTGCACACACACACAGGTTCATTTGTGCAACATTGGGGGGTTAGTCCTTAGCTTTAACTCATCTGATGTCTGTCTATCTGTTGCAAGACGCCTTAATCCCATTAGGGGTGACCACAAACAAATCTCCATATTGCCCTGTCCTCTGCTATTTCACTGACCTCCCTGCAACTCAACATCCGCTCTCCGATCTCTCTCCACTCCATCTCATCCTTGGTCTCCCCCTCCACCTGACTCAAACAGATCTCCATGTTGCCCTGTCCTCTTCTACTTGGTTTACTCTTCTCTAACTCACACTCCTCTGTCTCATACATCTCACCACTCCATCCCTCCATCTCATTCTTGGTCTCCCCTTCCACCTCGAAATGAACGGATCTTGAATTTGGCTCTCTTTTGTATTGTTTTTGTTTCTTTCTTGGAAGGAACATTAATGTGGGCTCAGACTGTGGTTCCTTCTTCCTCGCATTAAAAAAAAAACTCTTCCAGCTATTCAGACTCTTACACACTCTTTCAGCCAGTCTAACTTTCATACACTCTACTAGCCAGTCTCTCATTCTCCATCCTTTCCACTTGGCCAAACCACATCAAAGTACTTCTCTAAACACTTTCAATCACAAAAGATTTCACATGAGCTAAGGGGTCTTTGTATGCAACACGTGCTACGAGTGTAATGCTGTATGGTAGTGAGACCTGTGCAGCAAAGGAAGAGGATATTCACAGACTTAAATGTACAGAAATGGCAATGATTAAGTGGATGTGCAGCACATCCCTGAGTGCAAGGCCTAAGGAAGCTAGGTTTACGACAGAAGAGTTGAGAGGTGGGGTGGGACTGGAGTGTATTGGTGTTGTGATGAGGAGAGGTAGATTGAGGTGGTTTGGGCATGTGGAGAGGATGGGGGATGATAACTGGGTGCAGAAAGTGAGAAGAGTTAATTTTAGGGGTGGGGTTGCAAGGGGTACAGCAAAAAGGACCTGGGACAAGGTCATTAAGTGTGACCTCAGGGTTCAGGGACTGAACAGGGAGGCTGCCAGAGATTGAGCAGCATGGAGAGCCACCATTAGGTGGCCAAGGCTGACACATGCACGTTGGAGCCTTCAAAAACGAAACTAGTCACACCAGGTACTGACCAGAATTTTCAGCCATGTACCTGCACAAACAGTTTGGTTTCTAAGGGTGCTGTTTACCCCTCCATAAATATAAGTTTTTTTGCTTTCGTTTTATAATCCTGACAGTCTGTTTATATGTGACAGTATGGTGCAGAGACCAAGGATGAGGTGGAGGGATGGAGTTGAGTGATATACAAGGGAGGGGGGAGTGAGTTGAGGGGAGGGCAGTAAAATGGTGGGTGACAGAGCAACCTGGAGGCGTTTTGTCTGTGGCCACCCTTTGCGGGATTAGGGCGTCGGGCTATAGACAGATAGATGGTGCAGCACAGATGACTTGCCACACAGCACACCCAAGGCAATAACCCTACATGGAGTTTACTGATGACTGACACTGTGTAGGCAGAGCTGATGGAGAATATGAGATACTAGAAGGTCAAAAGGAATAGGGAAGTGAGCTTAGAAAGACAAAGAGAGAGAGAAAAAGACAAGTAGATAGATAAACAGATAGAGATAGAGAGAAAGAGGGAGAAACTTTATTACAGTACAATGATCCCTACTCTATCATATGGAAGTGAAGCTTAGCCTTACCTTATGACACCCTATGGAGATCTCAGCCACTAAGCCTCAGTTACGCAGTGCCGTGGCATCAATATATTCTTGCAAATACCCTAGCCTGTCGCAGTATGAGGCAAGAGGTGGTGTGTCTCCCATCTTTCGCAGGAAGGCGTCTGATTTCGGCTTGAAGGCTTCTACGGTGCAGGTTAACACGTTTGTGAAATATCCTTTGACGTGGCAGGATCTTCCCCTCTTGCTACGGAACTTTTATTCAAGCTTGGGTAGTACCAGACTCCTCCACAGGGTTAACATGCTGGTCTCATCCCTGGTGAAAGGACACAGGTCAAGGGTGAGAGCAGTGGAAGAGTGGCAAAGAGTGAAAAAATGTTATCTGAGAGGAGCATGTGGAATGAAAAAGAGGTATATGAGAGGTGCATGTGGAATTATATGGAAAAACAACGACAAATGATGAAGGTGACAAGCACTGTGATGTGGATGTTACGAGAAATACTCTGTGATGGTTCAGTCATGTGGAGAACAGAGAATGAGACTGACCAGGAGACTGTATGAGTGAGGTATTAGGGCAAACTAAGGCTAAGATGGTGGGATGGAGTGGTGAGAGATATCAGAGGAGTTGTGAATGGCAGAAGACAGAGTGACATGGAGGCGATTTGTCTGTGGCCACCCCTTGAAGGATTAACGTGTCTGGTAAGTTATACAGATAGATACAGGTAGATAAACAGACAAGGTCAAAGGGAATCTGCTGGTAATGCATGACTTCCTGTAAATGTCTGTTACTATGACCTCAATCTTGGCTATAAAAAAAATAAATACATAAATAAATCATGCCCTATGGGTCAGACACTTACATATTGAAACTTTATTTATTTATTTATAAGTGTACATTAGTGATTATTTAATGCACAGCTTCTCCCTTTCCTATCAAAATTCTAATGCTTGATCATTTTAAAAACACTTCCCTACCTTTCTTCCTGCCTCCCTCCCTTCCTGGATGGTGTGGAGGGTGGGAGATAATCCTGTCTATTCTTTTCTCACATGTTTGTTAAATCTTTGTAGCCTCACATCCACTCTTTTTTTCTCACCAGAATGAGAGACTGACAAGGAGAGTGTGTGAGTGAAATGGAGGTGGGGGAGAGGGAGGCCAAGGAGATGGGATGGAGTGGAGAGGTATATGAGAGAGGGGGGTATGAGCTGGGAGCAGGGCAATGAAATGGCAGGGGATAGGACAACATGGAGGCGATTTGTTTGAGGCCACCCCTTATGGCAATAGATAAATAGGTAACCTTAATATGTGGCAATAGGCCCCCTGTTATTCCTGCTTCGTGTGAACGCCTGTATGAACTTGATAATTCCTCACATAACTCTCCATTCACTCTCACATGTACAACAGCTCCCCATTCATAAAATTTCACGTCAACCTGACAATCCATTAAGATACAGTTTTCTCTCTCTATCTATCTACTGCCAGAAGCCTTAATCCCGTAAGGGGTGGCCACAAACAAATTGTCTCCGTGTCACCCTGTCCCCCGCCATTTCACTGCCCTGCTCCCAGCTCACACACCCCTCTCTCATATACCTCTCCACTCCATTCCCCCATCTCATCCTTGGCCTCTCACAGCTCTCTCACAGCCCATTTTTACTATCACCCATGGAACTCTATCAAATGCCTTCTCCAAATCCACAACCATCATTCATTCCCTTGATATAGTCCCACCTACTTCTTCCTTCCCCTTTCTCATTCTGTGTGTCCTCTCTTCCTACTTCTCCCTTGCCATCCTGTCACATTTTATTATTTTTCCAGTGCAGGTGGCTCTACACTGTGTTGCAAGCCTAATGGTTTCCTGTAACTGAGGAAACTGTTTACAATGCTGGGTGGTAACCATATAACCAGATGATGGGGTGATGTGCAGCCTTCTATGGTGACTGTCAACTGCTTGGACTGACGCATATCCGGAGTCCATCCAGAAACCAAGCCTCCATAATACTCCCTGTGCCACAAACTGTGGACTTCGACTCCTTCAAACTCAGCATTATGGACTTAAATCCTAGCATTATTCTATCTGAAATGTATGTTTGCTGTTAAGAACTATTTTGCTGTTTATGCCTACTGTCTCCTGTAAATAAAAAGCCATATATTTGGTCTCCTGTGTTGGATTTCAAAATTTACGACTATCGGGAGGCGTTTTGGGAGGGTAAAATGCTAAATTTGGGGGTCCACATTTCAAGGGATATGTACAGAGGGTTAGGCTTGATTCTTTAGCCAACCAATGCTATTTCCTCACTCAGACAGACCATCTCCATATTTTAGAGGGAGTATTTGAAAATTATGGAACACCACCTCCTACCCAACCCCGATCATTTTACTAGTAAGCTATTTCCTTCTGTCCTAGCTTTTCCCCTTCCTTCTGACCCCTACACTTGGCCACCAAGTACAGCTCCCTATCTGTTTGTAAAGCTGGGGGCAATAATGGATCAAAAAATGGCTGGGTAGATAAACAGGAAGATTGACAGAAGAATAAACGGACAGCCTGACAGACAGTCTGATAGATACAGAGATAATTATGCTGCAGTGCTCCTCTGTGCAACTGACCTTTGTGTCTGTGACATTTCCTAAACCATCCTGGGATACAAGGCCACTCTATCATCTGGGTAACCACACAACTTTCCTAGGTACTCATTTTACCTTTTGTATTATTCTCTCTCTCTCTCTCTCTCTCTCTCTCTCTCTCTTTGGGGTGTTTATGCTCCTCTCCTGAACAGCTGTCTTCCTGAACTAAATCAAACAGAAAGGTAACGAACTCTCTCCCATCCATGAAACTGAAACCAAACAATATTTCCCCATACATTTCAGCGTGTATGATAGTTCTGAGTATCCAAAATATATGTTTATGCTAAAAAAAAAGTTAAAATATAATATATTTCTTGAAATGTGAGGTGCATAGTTATTTCACAGCTCTGTCTTCTGTTCAGTTGTTAAAATTTAAACAGAAAGTGTTGTATTTCACAGCTCTTTGCCTTACTTCAGAATGCAAAATATAGTGGGAGTGTAAATATTCTTTGTTTACCTCGCTATCACTGTTCAGATTTCACTGCCTGACGTCTGTGTTGGTACCAGGACACTATCAAGCATTGTCTTGCCTTTCATGTATGCATTTCCTGCTTTCAAATCACTATTTTCCACTGCTTCTCATTAATAATCTTTTGTCTTCCTGTCTTCCACATTTGCATTTCCTACTTCAATTCACCATCTTACACTTTGTCATTAACTCATTTTCTCCTTCCTCTTTCTTGCTCCCATCATATGCACTCTTTCAGCATCTCATAACCTCTCCATACCTAACCTAACTAATTCTGATGCAGCCTAACTGCATCTAACCCTGCCTAATCCTAACTAGTCTCACTTAACCATACCATACCCGACCTAACCCAACCCAGTCAAGCCTAAAATGACCTAATCCAACCAAACCTAACCCAGCCTAACCCAACCAAATAAAACCCAACCCAAAATCTATCAAAACCGACGTATTCTAAAGCAATCTAACCTAATCCGTCTATATCTAGTCGAACTGAAGCCAACCCAACCAAAAATTACCTAATCAGACCAAACCCTGCCCAAAGTGACCTAACCTAACCTTCAATCAGCCATAAATTCGATATGAAAGTTTGCTGCCTGAAAGTCTATGGATGTCACATTCCAAGTTTCGCCTGTTCTGTGTACAAGTATACCTTTGTGTTATGGAGCAGCATGTCATTACTAATGCTAGGTATTAATATCAACCACCCTGGCATAGTAAATGGTTCCTGGACTACAAAAAGACCACTTGGTTTGTCAGTCGGGGTAGAATCACCAGGAGGTAGCACTACACACTCACTCCCTCACCATTCCAGCCCCTGGAATCCTGACTCCACCTCATAAATATCCTCACTTAAATGCTTCATATTCTGGCATTAATATCCTGTATATCTCAGGAGTCAAGATGGAGAGGTGGTTATTTTATGCTGTGTTAAGTAGACAAACAGACAGACTGACAAATGAGGAAGTAAAGGAGTATTGTGGTGTTGATGTGGTTGAAAATGTTAAGAGAAATACTCTGAGATGGTTTGGCTATGTGGAGAGGATGGAGAATGAGAGACTGACTACAAGAGTTTGTGAGTGAGGTGGAGGGGATGAGGAGAGGGATGGAGTGGAGAGGATGCAGAATATGAGACTAACTAGAAGAGTGCATGTGAGTGGGGTGGAGGGGGAGACCAAGGATGATATGAAATGGAGAGGATGGACAATGAGAGACTGACTAGAAGAGTGCATGTGGGTGAGATGGGAGGGGAGACCAAGGATGAGATGGAAGGATGGACTGGAGAGGATGGGGAATGAGAGACTAACAGGAAGAGTGCACATGAGTGAGGTGGTGGGGAGACCAAGGATGAGATGGAGGGATGGGATGGAGAGAGATATGAGAGAGGAAGGGTGTGAGTTGGAGGGAGGGAAGAGGACAGGGTAACATGGAGGCAATTTGTTAGTGGCCAACCCTTACAGGAATAAGGTGCCTTGCAACAGATAGATAGACACAGATAGATAGAAAAATGGATAAAGTTACCAGATAGAGACATACCTGACACAATATATAGCAGACTGAGTGTGGAGATACCAGGCCATTCTCCAAAAGTGTTTATAGGAACTGCAAGCCAGGACACTGTAAAATAGAAAGACATGATAATATTAATAACAACAATAATAATCATCATCATAATCATAATAATAATAATAATAATCATAATAATAATAATCCATTCATCCATCCATCCATCGTCCAATCCTACGTTGTCCCATGAGGAACGTAGGAGCCCGGGCCTAAGCAAGTTGGTCCTGACAATTAACCCTCCAGAGCCCAGTGTCCCCTGTAGGTTACACAAGTTTGTCTGGATGTGGATTATTAACCTTTATTACTTTGTCCTTAAATTTTGGTTTTCTATGGAGCTCAAGCATGTTTGTTTTCTTTGATATAATCAGTGTGGCCCACTGTTTACATATGAAGCTGCAGCAAGAGGTGAAAGAGGGAGTGTTGAAGTCTTTTCACCAAATTATTGAGTACTCTACTCATTATGGCTACCAGAAAAGTAAAGGGGTAAGTGATGGTAACTCAGTGTCTCTTTTGAACAGCCTAAATAGTTGCTAAATAACAGCAAACCACCTAAATAACCATATGATGACTGACATCAACTCTGTATCATCTTTTATAAAGCCTGTCACCTGTAGGGGACACTGAGCACAAGCTAATACTGTGAAACCTGTGCCCAGTAACAACAGATGATTTTATGGTTTTCTATGGTTTTATTTCATGGTTTGCAGTTTATATGTCCTTGAATATATTGTAATCTTTGATTATTTATTTGTTGATTATTGATTGAACTGCTATTTAGATTATTCATAGTTTTTTCTTTTATTTTCAGTCTGAGTCTTGAAGAGGCAGTTGAATTACTAGAGAAACTAGACAATGAGAACCAGGGTCCAGATGAAGAAATTAGGGGCAGAGATGTAGAGGAAATCACAATTTTCCCTCCAGTAGATGGGGCTGAAACAGATAATGATTCAGATGATGAAAATTCTGGAAACCTGAATCACCTTACTTCATCTCAGTTAGTGTCAGAATGTGAGATAAAAGTAGCTGTCAGGGAGGCACGAGACAGTACAAATGAGAATAATGAGGATAAATGTAAATCAAGGAACAAGAAAACAAACAGACTCTGGAAAGCTAATGTAGAACTCCCTAAATTATCTGTACCTGAGCAAGATGTGCAAGTGAATGACACTCTGGGAGAGTTTATGACGCCTACTGAATGTTTTGAACTCGGCTTTGACAAGTCATTGGTGAAGCTATTAGTGGATATGTCAAATAGATATGCATCTCAGAAAAACCATGAGCTACAGGTGACTGAAAGTGAGATGAAGGTGTATATAGGAATCCTTTTGTTGACAGGATATCTAACTCCAATAAATACGCATGTTTTGGGAGACAAAATCTGACACCCACAATCAACTGGTTTCAAATAGCATGAGAAGGGGTAGATTTTTTGAGATTCACAAATACCTACACACATGTGACAATGAGCAACTCCCTGATAATGACAAATTTGGAAAAGTGAGACATTACTTTGATCATTTGAATGAATGTTTTGTGAAAAATTCAAAGTATGTAATAACTAGTAACATATCTATTGATGAGACAATGGTGCCATATTATGGGCATCATGGCAGTAAACAGCATATACATGCAAAACCAATTAGATTTGGATATAAATTATGGTCAGCTGCAACTCCAGGAGGATATCTGGTATACTTCATACCATACCAGGGATCAAAACAGCCCCACTGCCAGATCAACTGAGGCTAGGACTTGGTGCTTCTGTTGTTTTGTCTCTCACATCTCACTTACCTAAGACAATCAAGTCATACAGTCTTTATTTTGACAACTTTTTCACTAGTCTGCCACTTCTGGATGAACTAACTGAACTGGGACACAAAGGAACAGGAACAATCCGAGAGAACAGAACTGAGAAGTGTCCTTTGGAAAGTCCACAAGTGATGAAGAAAAAGGCAAGAGGATCAATGACCATGAGAACAACAAAAAATATAAGTGTAGTCAGGTGGAATGATAATAATATTGTGACTTTGGCATCTAACTGTCATGGATGTCGGCCTGTTACAAAAGCAGACAGAATAGCAACTGTGAATAACAAGAGACAGAAAATCAAAGTTGACTGCCCACATGTAGTGACCATGTACAATAAGCATATGGGAGGAGTGGATCGATTTGACCAAAATGTAGACTCACAAAGGGTGGCATTTAGAGGAAAGAAATGATGGTATCCTCTATTTGCATTTGGAATTGATGCAGCTTGTCAGAATGGGTGGCAGATTCATAAAGTGTGTGCTACTAGTAAAATGACATATTGTGACTTTAGGTGATCAGTGGTGCAGGGTTACCTTGGAACTTACTAGTCACCACCCACAAAATCACCATACTGTAGTGGTAGAGGGGAAAAAAGAGTGCATCAGAAAGTACGCACTGATGATGATATAACTGGTCATGTACAAGACTCCTGCAACCAAGCTTGATGTGCAGAGTGTCACAGGCATACCAGAATCATGTGCAAAAAGTGCAAAGTACCTCTTCACATTCACTGCTTTTATGTTTTCCATTCCAAATAGACTAACCTAGTTTACTGTTGGGTTTTTTTATCTCTACATTGATTACTTATATGTGTTTAGTCAAGTTTCATTTGCTTTGATTCAGAACCTACAGTATTTTTTTTTATGGACAAATGGCATCACAATTATGATTTTTTTTCCTGTATACATAATAATAATAATAATAATAATCTGGCCTTTTGTTTCTCAAAAGCGCCAGTATTTCCTTTTGGGAATTCACTAGCGCTCATTATTTTTACAATTACAAGAATTGTGACATTTCTTGTATATAATACAAGCTACATCATATATACATGAAAGTGGCAAAAATTAAACCCTATAATCATCTGTCATAGTACCTCTCTCCAGGTCATAGCATTTTGAAAAAAGAAAGGCTTTCAGCTGTCTCTTAAAGGATTCAACAGTAGAGAGTTGTCTTATGGACAATGGCAATCTGTTATATAATCTAGGGGCTCTATATGCAAAAGAACGATCAGAGAAAGATGACTGGTGAATGGCTCCTGGCTCGTCAAGACGCAAGGAATCATCTTCACTGCGTAACATCACACCCGGGCGTGTCAATGGGAGTTTTAACAATTCGGCAAGATACTTCAGTTCACCAAACTTAAGAACCTTGAATGTAATAAGACACAGTTTAAATTCAATTCTAGCCTTTACTGGTAACCAATGCAACTCAATCAGAAACGGGGTAGTTGAGGTTCTCGGGGGGAGACCAAAGATAAGCCGTGCCGCCCTGTTCAACACAGACTGAACTTTTGTTAGTATATTATTTGGAAGACCAACCCACAGTGAATTACAATAATCAACACGAGACAAGACTACTGCATGGACCAATGTTAAGAGGCACTGTCTATTCAGGAATCTTCTCACAGAGTACAGATTTCTGATATGCAAGTTACACCCTCTTACAACCTGATTAATGTGTTCTTTGTAATTTAACTTAGAATTAAAATAAACACCCAAAACAGAACTGACTGGATGCAGCTGTGACACGCCAATGTTCAAAGCCAGGGCATTGTCAGTGTCATCACCCCTTCTGTTTCCTCTGATGATGATGATCTCAGTTTTACCATCATTCAGCTTAAGTTTCCTCTTAGCCATCCAAATCTTAATATCAGACATTAGAGATTCAAACTTTATCTTAGTATCGTTGATATCTGACATCTTAACATAGAGCTGGGTGTCATCGGCATAAAAATGATAGGACACATCATGAGCATCAAGTAGAGACGATAAACTACTTGTGTAGATAGTAAATAGAATTGGACCCAAAACTGATCCATGAGGGACTCCAAATAGAAGAGGAGCAGAATCAGAGCTAGCGTAATCAACAACCACTCTCTGAGATCTGTCCGACAGATACGACTTAAGGAGCAAAAGGGCACTATCACGAACGCCATAAAAATACAGATCATCCAACAACAGTTTATGATCTACTGTATCAAAAGCTGCAGACAGATCCAAAAGAACTAGGAGAGAGGACATCCCACTACAAGTGTTTGCCACCAAGTCGCTCTGAATCCTTGTTAGTGCAGTTTCAGTCGAATGGTATTTTCTGTATGCTGATTGAACAACAGGAACAATTCTGTTGTGTTCCAGTAGTGGTAAGAGTTGGTCAAGTATGGCCCGCTCAATAATCTTGGATAAAAAAGACAGGTTAGAGACAGGACGATAATTTGTCAGGCTCTCGACATCAAGGCCAGGTTTCTTAATTAGGGGCCTAAGCAAAGCACGTTTCTCAGACTGAACAAAATTACTTTCTAAGAAGCATCTATTTATTATGTTGCAGATAAAGTCTGCAGCATGCTCATACACATCAGGCAGTCGTGACATGTTACATGGATCGAGTGAGCAAAATGTTTTATTAAGTTCTCTGATGTAACATTTGACTTTGTTTACATCCAGTGGATGAAATGTTGAAAGCAAATGATCCCCGGTGCACTGTGGCTGGAAGTCAACTGAGTACACTTCACTAGGAAAACTGCTGTCTAAATCACTTCTTATGCAAGATATCTTACTTGTAAAAAATGAATCAAAATCAGAAGCCAATTGGACATCAGATAAAGAAGTTGGTTTAACAATTACATTCCTCCGACCAACCAAATTGTTCACAACTGCAGACAATTGTTTTTGATCACCACCACATGAATCAACTTTATTTTGATAATACCTAGCCTTTTGGGCTTTTACAGTGTGAACGACTGCTCTTCTCGCAAAAACATAACGCAAACGAGTTACTTCGGTCCGCTGCAAGCACCACTCACGTTCTGCCCTTCTACGTTGTCTACGCAAAGAATTAATGGATGGACCATACCACGGAGAATTATCACGTACAGTGATTGTTTTTACTACCTCAGGACAACAATGGTCAAAAACTGACCTGAGCTCGTTGTTGTAAATATCAACCAATTCACCAGAAGAAAGACTTGAAGAATCGATGGAGTTTAAACGTTGGTCAATTTCAAAACACATCAACTGGCGGTCAACATTCCTGTAATTTCTGAACCTGATGACCTTCTTATATGAAGGGGATTTCGGGACATCAAAACTAAGAGTGATCAGAGCATGATCAGAGATGAGGGGGTCAAATGAGTCAACCTCCACATCTGATACGCGCCTGCAACCAACAGGGGACAAGATCAAGTCAAGGACATGTCCTGAGACATGAGTTGGATTACTCACATGATTGAAAAAATTGTTCTGGGTGATCAACTCAAGGAATTCTGAAGAAAATGGTTTTGACTCTGGACTGTCAACCCAATAACTGAAATCACCACAAACAAGAAGTCCTCCAGGTCTAAGAGAAAACCCTTCAAGAAACTGCCCAAACTCCTCCATAAAACCTCGATCTCTGCCCAGATGACCTGGTCGATAGACAATTGCAATTCTAATGGTATTCTGATGGAAATTTATTAATACTTCCATAAATTAAAATGAGGATGGGGTCAGGTCTGAGTCAATGAGAGAAACGTTTGCAAGTGCTGCAGAGTAGATGAGTGCTACGCCTCCTCCTGGATAGTCAGCAGCAGGCCTGGGAATACTAATAATAGAATGTGTCTTAGGCAAAGCATTACGAATAATATCGATATCAGACTTATACAACCAGGTCTCAGTCAGGCACAAAATGTCAAGCTCGTGCTGATTTAGGGTTTCATTAATATAGTCTATCTTATTATGGATAGAACGAATATTTAAAAGACCCATCCTTAACTGGTTCAAGAGGGACATAGTCAGATTTTTGAATGGTCAAATTTGTGATTTCAATCAATCTATTCCTATGAGAAATCATGATTGGACAGTCTCTACTTGATGCAAAATGAGCAACCGACTGTAAATTTGAATTAGCATCTTGATGTCTTAAAGAGGAGCAGTTGATGCATTTGGGAGAATTTCTGTTACTACAGTCCTTAGATTTATGGGCTCCAGCACAAAAGACACATTTAGGTTCATCACTTTTCCTAGAACATCTCTCAAATGTATGACCAAAGCCTTGACAGTGATGACACTGTGTAACCCAGAATCTATTGAAAGCGCGGCATCTTGTAAGATCCACATAGATGTAAGGCAGTAGTTACTTACTGTTCAATAATACATCTTATTGATGTATTGAGTGAGGTGGAGGGGGGAAGAGGGAGAGGGAGGCCGAAGATGAGATGGAGGGATGGAGTGGAGAGGTATATGAGAAAGGGGGGTGTGAGTTGGGAGCAGGAAAGTGAAATGGCGGGGGACAGGGTGACGTGGAGGCGATTTGTTTGTGGCCACCCCAAACAGGATTGAGGCGTCTGGCAATAGACAGATAGATAGATAGACAAAATTAATATCATGTAAATGTAAACAAACAAAATGTATCAAACAAAATGGCCAGTTAAATGACCCATACATTCATTCACATGTCATTCAAACCTTTGATATCTTGGCTCTACCATACAAAATTATCTGCAGTGCAAGTGCAACAATGCACCAGAACCAGCCAATTACTGTACTGCCAATTACTGCTGCAAACTACATGAGAGGGGACTGACAAGTTCATGGCCTGAGGCAGAAGGAGATGAGCTATACAGTACAGTTTTCACTGAATGTGAGTCCAGTTCATCTTGGTGAATGACTGCACAGATAATTTAAAGTTACTGAGTTATTTTTCTGTTAGAGACTAACCTGCAGATGCTATGAAAATATAAAATATCAGCCATTATGTAGCGATGCACTACCTCACTGTCAAGAGGTATCGTCCCCTAGTGTAGCCACCATGTCCTCAGGAATCTCCTTGGTTGTTAATCCCTTGAGACTTAGGTAGCAGATGACTGTACTGACACTGATCTGTGGACATATGAAATTATTAATATCAGTTGCTATACATCCCCACTCACATACACTCTCCTGGCCTCTCCACATGGCCAAACCATTTCAAAGTATTTCTCTTAACACTTTTGGTTGCATACACTCTTCTTGTCGGTCTCTCATTCTCCATCCTCTCCACATGGCCAAACCATTTCAAAGTACTGTACTGTATTTCTCTTAACACATTCAGTCACATGCATGCACACAAACACCACAAAGCTTCTCTACTTCCTTGTATATGCCTCTGCATCACTTTCACATGCTAATTAATTACTATACCTAAACTGTCCTGTAATTTACTCTGCTCAGGGGGGGGGGGATTTCAAAAACTGGTCATTTCAAACAAAAAAACAATAAATTACACAAAAAAGGCAGGAGAAAATTACCTAACAAAGCCACAGCTACCAGTACTTCATGATATAGTTTAGTTGATTGCGAGAGAGAGAGAGAGAGAGAGAGAGAGAGAATGAGGAGGAAGAGGAGAAAGAGGAAATGATGAAAAGGAGGAGGAGGAGAAGGAGGAGGAGGAGGAGGAAAAGGAAATGACGAAAAGGATGAGGATGAGGAGGAAAAAGATAAAGGGGAAGAGGGCGAAGGAGGAGGAAGTGGAGAATGATAAAAAGAAAGTGGAATGGACACGAAGACAAGGAAAGGAGAAAGAGGAGGAGAAAAAGGAGGAAAAAAGACAGAAGAAGAGGAGGAGGAGGTGGAGGTGGAGGACAGGAGAGGAAAGAAGAGGAGGAGGAGGAGGAGGTAGAGAACAGGAGAGGAAAGAAGAGGAGGAGAAGGAGGAGGAGGAGGAGGGGGAAAGGAAATGGGTGTAATAAGGCCGAGCTACACTGCTTAATACATGATAGGCCTACAGTCTTCCCCATACTTTTCAGCATTATAAAAACAATAAGAACAAGGATGACGAGATTAATACAAAATAAAATGAAGAATAAAGAACAGTTATTAACACTACACCAATATATCTAACTGTCTATAGCATGACGACTCCATCCCGTAAGGAATGGCCACAAACACCGTCTCCTTATCGCCCTCCCCCCCCCATTTCACTCCCCTCCCCTGCAGCTCACAACCCTCTCTCTCTCAGATCTTCATCCCATCTCTCCATCTCATCCTCGGCCTCCCCACCTTCTCCTCCCACCCTTCCACCTCACTCACATCACCCTGTCCTTCATACACACATACAGTACGTCTCCACCTCATCACTCCAGCTCATCCTTGATCTGCTCTTCCTCCACACTCTCCTAGTCAGTCTCACATACTCTCCTAGTCAGTCTCACATACTCCATCCTCTAAGCATAATCATCTGAGCATAACAGTGAGGATATAAAAAAAAATTGCAGTAATGACCTCCTAAAGAACTCAAATACCTTATTTCATTTGCTCCACCACCTGTTACCTGGCCATCAATTAGAAGGCAATTAACCTGACAACACCTGAGTAGTAGTAGTAGTTGTTGTTGTTGTTGTTGTGGTGGTAATAGTAGTAGTTGAGTAGTAGTAGTAGTAGTAGTAGGAGAGAGAGAGAGAGAGAGAGAGAGAGAGAGAATAAAAGGTACAGTCAACACAAACTAAAAAAAAAAGCCACTAGTGTGCCAATAGAGGGCAGGTAAATGGCCAGTGTTGAAGTGACCCGCTGCCCCTGGACCTCTCCTCAGTTATGACGGTACACACACACACACACACACACACACACACACACAATGTTTGTTTTGTGTTCTACTAGTGCCCAACAAACAACACGTGCACACTCATGAATTCCCGTCACCCTGTACCCCGCCATTTCACTGCCCTGCTTTCAGCTCACCCTCCTCTCATTTGCTCCTCCACTCCATCCCTCCATTTCATCCTTGGCCTCCCCATCCCTCTTCCCCTCTCCACCTCACTCACACTCTCCTTGTTAGTCTCTTGCTCTCCATCCTCTCCACTTTGCCAAACCGCCTCAGTGAATATCTCCATGATGGACCTATTTCCTTTCCAGAGTGAGCATCAGTGGCCGTACCACCAAAAATACTTAGTGCTGATAAGCACACTTAGCAGACGAAATTCTTTTTACGACTTGCAAGTCAGTGTGGACAGAATACTTAAGTGACAGGTACCAAACTACTTTTTGGCCTTAAGTAGGCTACACTTTGTAGATGACAAACTTAAGCTCCCCCAGTGAGGTTACTTATGTGCTTCTCATTTTTGAGGTGGAGGAAAGGAGGGGGAGACCAAGGATGATATGAACTGAAGGAGTGGAGATGATGGAGAATGAGAGACTGACCAGAAGAGTGTGAGAGGTGGAGGGTGAGACCAAAGATGAGATGGAGGAATGGAGTGCATAAAGGTCGAGTCACAATGGGCAAAAGTGTGTGTGTGTGTGTATGTGTGTGTGTGTGAGTATAGGTCCATTGGCAGTGGATCAGTCCAACACTGTGGCTAATATAAACCCACTGGGCATTAAGGTGTGCCATTTACCTGCCTCGACTGGCACACTGGTGGATTTAACCCCGTCCATTTATTTGTGTTGACTGTACCTTTTAGTCTTAGTACAGCGGCTAAGGACCAAATTTTGACAGAATTGTGCACTTTTTGACAAAAGCAAGGAAACTGGCACAGATGTAGCCTATGGTATGTAGATTAATTTTAAGCTAGGTACCCATTGCTATCACCATGGTAACTGGCCGCTACCTTGAATTTCAAGTTGGCCGCCTTTAAGATCTGAAACTTACAATATCTCAGCTAACTGCCACCATAAAAGCATGATCTTAGTGTCTAAAAAAACATTTTCAACACACTGGAATCCATTTCTGGCATTAAAAAGAAAAATTATATGGTGCTAAACAACGATATGCATGGATAAAATCAAAATTAGCTATATTTAATTTGCAACATTGGCAATATATGCATTGTCATGATCCTGCTACCCCAGGCCACACAGTCAAATGTACAAAGCCTTCACCTCAAGAATGGTTAATTGTCACTGCATCCACCGCCACGTTTTCAGAGTTCAGTACACTGAAGGGGGGATGAGTGGCATTTACATTTTCCCCTGCACCCTTACCTGCACCTACAGTGAACCAGCTTCTCGTTGGGACAAGCTTCCATCTGGATTGAGGTCCAGAACCATTCTCCCTTGACCACGTAAGCCTTCGGAAGAGAATCTGGTGGCTTCCCTGTGATGGACTGGTCTTCTATTACCTGAAAAATATTATTAAAGTTACCTACATCTTCTTTCACATCATCATCATCCTAAACCAAATCTACTTTTATTTCAAAGTAGTGAGTGGGATGCACAAAATGGAAACTGAGAACAAAACAATATTCCATTATCTTCTGAAGAGGTTGGTAATATCTTGAAAATGCAAGAAATCATAAATGGAAAAATTATAAATACACATCAAAGCATTATAATAAAAGAATACAGAATAATGCATGATAAATATCTATCTATCTAAATATCATTCAAAGAAAACAACACATTATGACACAACAGCTACTGCCATCCAGAACAGATTAAGCACAGATTAAGTTACTACACAGAGGAGGATGGAAAGAAGGAAGCCAGAGAGAAAGAACAAAAGAGGGAAAAAAGAAAAGGGTACGGTATGTATGTTTATCTATGTCCTAGTCTATCCTTTTTTTTTTTTATGCAAGGAAGAAGGAACCAAAGGCCATGAGCCCGCAGTAACAGTTCCCTCCAAGAGAAAAACAAAATACAATAGAGAGCCAAATTCAAGATCCGATCATTTTGAGATGCCTGGACACACTGCGTTTGAAAGACTGGAGATCATAGGCAGCAGGAAATACAGACAGAGGGAGACAGTTCCAGAGTTGATCTGTTGCATAAATGAAAGACTGAGAGTAACGGTTAACTCTTGCATTAGAGAGTTGGACAGAAAAGGGATGAGAGTTTGCTGCTAGACGGGTGCTACGCGCCCGTCGTAGAGGTGGAGGAATGCAAGCAGACAGTTCAGAGGAGCAGTGACCATTAAAGTAACGATAGAAAAGAGATAAAGATGCAACAGTGCGACGAGAGACAGAGGTTGAAGGGAGTCAGTAAGAGGAGGAGAGTTAATGAGACGAAAAGCCTTTGACTCCACCCTATTGAGAAAAGCTGTATGTGGGGAGCCTTCCCACACATGAGAGTTGTACTCCACACAGGGGCAGATAAAACCCCTGTATAGAGTCAACAATTGTGCAGGGGTAAAGAAAGAGCGGAGTCGGCTTAGCACACCCAATCTCTTGGAAGCAGATTTTACAAGAGATGTAATATGATCTTTCCAAGATAAGTCCCGAGTAAATGAAACCCCAAGCATGTTCAAGGATGATGCAGGATTAAGCTGAATATTATTAAACATTAGTGGGTATACCTGTGGAAGATTTTGTCGGGTTGATAGGTGTAAGAACTGAGTCTTAGATGCATTAAAAACAACCATATTATTTTTACCCCAATCAGAGATACGAGCCAAGTCAGACATTAGGTGTATATACCAAATAAAAATGAGAGGAGCATGTAATCACGAACTTACCATATGTGTTGCATTCTGGTCATGCAGAGTTGTAATAATGCCATCATTTTGGTGCACCAGGTCTTTCATCTGACCCTGGTTCTCCTCAGAAAAACCCACCAGCACAATACGCAGGTTTTGAAACGCCTTTAGTTTTTACTTTGCCTGCAAAACAAAGATGGTGGGTTAAATGTCACTTGTGAGGATATTCTGGGTTTTGTTTAACCTCTTTAGTCCCATAACATGTGTGTATTTTCATTTATGCTACAAAGCCTCCTATGCCACCTTGAATTCTGACCTACAACTCTCACTTTCATCCCCTCCCATTCCTGTCTCTCATCACTGCCTCTGCATCTACAGTATATCCTAGGGCCACAAAAATACCATGGTCTTATTAATAAAAACTAATAATCCCTCCATCCATTATCCAACTGCCCCATGAGGAGAATAGGAGCCCAGGCCTAGGCAAGTTGGTCCTGACATTTAAGATGAGAGCAACCAGCCTCACTCATCCCTGAGAGGAATTATGTGAGCAATAAACCCCAACCATCCCCTGGATATAAACCAACACAGGCTCAATTTGTTTGGAGTACCTTAATTACCCAGTAAACCACCAGGCACCATAATTTGGTTTTATGGTTACCACCCAGCATATTAAATGGGTTCCAGGTGTACCTTACTGGAAACAATTTGGCTTGTCACTCAATATAGAGTCACCCATAAGGAGAAGCATGAGGAAAGAATGAAAGAAAGAAAGTGAGAAGAGGAAGTGTAAAGCCACCTGTAGGCAGAAGGAAGAGGAAAGAACAAAGGAAAGAAAGACAGAAGAGGAAGGAAGGAAGAGAAGAAAGGGCAGACACCCAAGCCAGCATTAGCCTACACTGAGTGAGTGGATGGTGGGCACCCCCACCTACCACAAAGATAATAACAGTAATAATTATCTGGTCGTCTGTTACTGAACAGCATCAGTTCTGCGTGTACAATTCTATCTATCCATCTGTCTGTATCTATCTATGACTTGTACAGTTGTCCCTTATCTCATCACTATCTCACCAGTACCACAGCAGTCTTGGGGTTAACTCATATCCAGATAATCCTAGGGCCACAACAACAACAGCAAGCTCTTACCATGGCTTCTGCATCTGCTCTGGCTGCCACCTGGTCCTTGTGTACCCAAGCAGTGTGTTGGTAACCATTCCTCCCCCATGACTGGTATGTTGAAGGTCACCGTGTACTGATACTTCTCACCCATCGATGAGTATGCTAGCAGGTGCATCACGTTTCCTTGATATCAGTCTTCACTCTTTCTCTCATATAGCGAACCAGCTTTGGCAGCCAGGACTGAAAGGAGGATTTGTAGTTTTAATAATGCTATTCAAAAGACATAGGTAATGATGGTGCCTCATATATGGTATAAAAGGTGGATGGGCACCCTTGATGACTGGCTCTGGCTGCCTGCACTAAGATTCTAATCCTGATGCAATTGGGTCAGCAGCTTTGTAGCAGCCATGCTTACTATTCAGCCACTGCAGGAAGCCAAGGTGGGTTCTAATGATATGACTAAAAAGAATTATCTGGGTTTAAGTGCCACATTTTCTTAAGCATGGGGCACTGGAAGGGAAGTGAACAAAATGATTGTCCTCAGAAAACAGGTGATGCTGGTGGCAGGTGCCATTCTTTGGGGAAAATTTCATAATATTATCCCTGCACTCCTACATCACATCAAATGTCAGACTGCAAAAGTAAATGATAAATATCTTTCTATTCAATCATCCATCATCTAATCCAGTGTTGCCCCATGAGGAGCGTAAGAGCCCGGGGTTAGGCAAGTTGGTTCTGACATTTAAGATGAGAGTGACCAGCCTCACTCATCCCCGAGTTAATTTTTGTGTGCTGTATGAGAAATATGAACTGCAAAACAAAGGAAACCAAACATCAAGAGCAGTGTTTTTGGACATGAGACTTATGACCCCAAACATGATCCTGTATTGAATAGTGCTGTACTATTTATTGAATTCCAAACATGAAACAATAATAAAACCATAAAAGTAATGAATCTGTTCAAAATGAAGCCATCTGTTGTGAGGCAGAATTACAGGTTACATGTAAAGCTCCCAGGAAATTGTGATTGGGGACGAGACATATGGTGCAGGGTAATCTTGACAGAGACATTGGCCCACCTTTTAAATACACTATCATGTTTTCTTCTTTTACCTACTATGAACTGATTCAGTGACTCTATAAAGTTGTACCTAAGTGAGTTTTCGAGTATGAAGAGGATATGATTACTGTATATAAGGGACAGGTTAGGTTAGGTTAGGACAGCATAAAATAGGTTAGAATAAATTAGGTCGAAGTTACGAAAGTTTGGGTTAGGTTTGGATACATCAGTGTGGATTAGGGCAATTTCGTGCCAATAATGGCATGTTAAGATGGCATCTGCCTGTTTTCAGCACCGTTGGGGAGTGTACACTATGAACGTTTTTTTAAATGCTGTTCATCCTTTTTAAAAGAAATAAGAAACAATTCTTTCTTTCACTCTTTCCTCTTCCTTCTGCCTATGTGTGACTCTACACTGAGTGAGAAGCCAAGTGGTTTCCTGTACACCAGGAAGCCATTTACTATGCTGGGTGGTAACCATATAACCAAATTATGGCACCTGGTGGTTTAGTGGGCAATGAAGGTGCTCTAATCGGATTGAGCCGGTGCAGGTTTATATCCATGGGGTGGTTGGGGCTTACTGCTAACATAATGCCACTCAGGGATGAGTAAGGCTGGTCACTCTCATCTTAAATGTCAGGACCAATTTGCCCAGCCCCGGGCTCCTATGCTCCTTGTGGGGCAACGTAGAAATGGATGATGGATGGGATGGATTAAGAAAATTTGGGGGGGAAAAGAGAGAGAGAGAGAGAGAGAGAGAGAGAGAGAGAGAGAGAGACAGACAGACAGACAGACAGAGAGGGAGAGAGAGAGAGAGAGAGAGAGAAAATAAGGTGGTCCCAGGTTGCCCTGATGATTACCTGGCGGAACTATGATTTTTGGGCTTCCCAACTTTTAAAGGAAGAGAGTTGGTGATAGGACAGAGCCCTGAGGAACACCACTGTTGATAGATCTAGGAGAAGAACGATGGCCGTCTACAACAGTGGCTATAGAACGACCAGAAAGGAAGCTAGCAATGAAGGCACAGATAGAAGGATAGAAACCGTAGGAGGGCAGTTTGGAAATTAAAGATTTATGCCAGACTCGATCGAAAGCCTTTGAGATGTCAAGTGCAATGGCAAAGCTTTTGCCAAAGTCCCGAAAGGAGGATGACCAGGAGTCTGAAAGGTAGGTGAGAAGATCGCCAGTGGAGCGTCCCTGACGGAACCCATACTGACAATCGGAAAGAAGGTAGTGATAGGAAAGATGCCTTAAAATTTTTCTATTGAGAATTGACTCGAAAACTTTTGAAATACAGGACGTTAAAGCAATTGGACGATAGTTGGAGGGTTGGGAGTGGTCACCCTTCTTTGGGACTGGCTGAATGAGAGCAAACTTCCAGCAAGAAGGAAAGGTACAAGTTGACAGACAAAGGCGAAAGAGTTTGCCTAGGCAGGGTGTAAGCACAGAAGCACAGTTCTTGAGAACAACAGGAGGGACCCCATCAGGCCCATATGCTTGAAGCCCCCACCTCTCCCCTCAAAGCAGCCTCCTGTGCATACCTTGGTGCCCCCATAATTTCCCTATAAACTCCAGTTTCTATAACCTGTAATCTATTTATATCTTCCTCTGTCATATCTATCACTCCTACTCCATATAATATTGATGGTATCACTATACTTTTCCAATAAGTTTTACCAATACGTAATCTGGAACAACTTTTAGCAATTACTGAGTATGTTGTGTTAGCCATTTCTCGTGCTTTTTCAATCATAATTTTCTTTTGTTCTCTAAAGAAGAGTCTTGTATCTTCTATTACCACTCCAAGATATTTTATCTTATTTTTTATTTCTATTCCCCCTATTTGTTCTGCCTGTTTTTCATATTGAATATCAATGCTTGGCTTTTCTGTCTGTTAATTCCTAGTTCGTATTCCCTACTTATTATTGTAACTCCTCTGATGACTTCTTCAGCCTCCCCAATGCTACCTGCCAAAAGTATACCATCATCTGCATAGGATAAAGATGTGATCTTGAAATTATCATCTTTAAAACCCTTGTTTGTGGTAGGTGGTGGCGACCATCATCCACTCACTTGATGTAGTGCTGCCTACTTCTTCCTTAGCCTTTATCATTCTTTTTCTGTGCCTGCCCTCCTCTCTTCCTATTTCTCCCATCTTTCCTGTCACTTCTTATTGCTTTTCTTTCCTTTACAGGTGGCTTTACATTGAGTGACAAGCCAAATGGTTTCCTGTAAGCCAAGAAACTATTTACAACGCTGGGTGGTTACCATATAACCAAACCATACGTGTTCCCTACGTGTCAACAAGTGGGTTGGTGGAGGGTTAGTGCCCCTCCCTGTAAAACAAATAACTCAAAGTCAAATGGCCATCCCTTACGGGATTATGGCGTCTGGCAGTAGATAGTAGTAGATAGAATTTCTAGTCCGTATTCCCTACTTATTATTGTAACTCCTCTGATGACTTCTTCAGCCTCCCTAATGCTACCTGCCAAAAGCATACCATCATCTGCATAATATAAAGATGTGATCTTGAAATTATCATCTTTAAAACCCTTGTTTATTTCTTCTAACCTTTGCATTATTTTATATGTAACTAATTTAAACAGAGTGGTTGATCCAGTACATCCCTGGCGTATTCCGCTTGTTACTGGTAATGTCATCATATTGTTATCCTCTAGTTCAATTTTTGTTTTGTCTCCCTTATAAACTTCTGCTATTAAATTAATTACATTTGGATTTATTTTATATTCTACTAATAATTCTATTAATTTCTCCCTTTTTATACTATCAAAAGCTTTAGAATAGTCTATTGATATTACTACAAGTGGTTTCTTTTTGTGAAATGAGGTTTTGATGCAATATCTCAATATTAACAAATTATTTTCAATCCTCCCCCCCTCTGTGAATGCAGCTTGTGTTTCTTTTTCCATATTATTTCTCATTAAATGCTCTTCAGTACTCTCTCTCATGACTGCCATCAGCACTTTATATCCCACATTGTTTAAAGCAATTGGCCTCAATTCGCCTATCTTTGGTCTCTTTGTTTTTGGTATCAGTACTGTCTTTGTTTCTTTCCACTCTTCTGGCACTATTCCTTTTTCTACTACATTCTCTAGACATATTACTAAACAATCCCTGTTATTTTTGTTGTTGAGGAATGCTTTGTACATCTCTGGCTTAATTCTGTCCAGTCCTGATACTTTTTTTATTTTTCATTCTTTTTAAACATTTGATCACCCTTTCCTCTGTAATTGCCTTTTCTTCTGTAAATATTATACCTTTATCTACCTGAAATGCCATTTCAAGATGTTCTCTAATTTCTATACTACATGATTTTATCATCCTTAAATTATCTTCCTGTTCTAACCTCTCTTCCCTTCCTCTTCTTACTTGGAATTCTCCTCCTCTCTGTATCTTTTCTCTTACATTCTCATATTCCTTCATATATTCTTCCTTCTTCTGTCTATTCCATATTTGTTCTAGCTTGTTTTCCTGCTTTTTATATAAATTTCCCCAGAACTTTCCTATTTCTTCCTCTAATCTTTCTTTCTCAAATTTCTTGCCATCTTCCCCATATACCATCAACCTATTGTCCTCTTTCTCTTTCTCTCCTTTCAGCTTCTTCACATATTTCTAAATATTTTTATTATCCCTTTTATCTTTTATCTCCTTTATTATTTTGTCTTCATACTTATATATTTCATCTTTAATCAACTTTTGGGTTTTACGTTTTTGTTCCAGGTACAGGTTTTTCCACATTTCATCCTCTTCCTGTGACCTGCATTCCTCCTACATCTGTTACGTCTCTTTCTTTCTTTTACTTCTTTTCTTATTTCCTCTGTTATCCACACCGGTTCCTCCTTATCTCTTTCCTTTCCCATCCGTCTCCTATAAGTACCTTTCAGTACTCTTTCCGCTATGTCTTTCATCCTATCTATCTATCTATTGCCAGACACCTCAATCCCATTTGGGGTGGCCACAAACAAATTGCCTCCAAGTCGCCCTGTCCCCCGCCATCTCACTGCCCTGCTCCCAACTCACACCCCCCCTCTCTCATATACCTCTCCACCCCATCCCTCCATCTCATCCTCAGCCTCCCCCTCCCTCTTCCCCCCTCCACCTCACTCACATACACTCTCTTCGTCAGTCTTTCACCCTCCATCCTCTCCACATGGCCAAACCACCTCAGTGTGTTCCTCATAACGCTTCCTATCACATCCACATCCACACCACAACGCTCCTTTATATCCTCATTCGTCAGCCTGTCTCTCCATGTGACTCCACAGGCTCCTCTTAAATAACTCATTTCCACTGCTCTCACTCTTGACTTGTGTCCTTCCAACAACGTCCAAGCTTCACTTCCATACGTTAGAGTTGGTATCACAATACTGTCATGTAGTAACTTTTTCACTTCCATGCTCACGTCCCTGTTTCTTATCACTGTTTTCAAAGAACCAGCAACCTTTCTTCCCTGCTGTACCCTTTCACGCACTCCACCCTCCAAACCTCCATCCTTACTCATCACACTACCCAAGTACTTAAACGTACTCACATTTTCCAATTCCTCACCATCCAACCTCACTGTACATTCACTGACTTCACCTCTCTCAAAGACCATCACTTTACTCTTCCCTACATTCACCTTTAGATTCCGTTTCTTACACACTCTCCCAAACTCATCCACCAAGCCTTGCAGCTCCCCTTCGTCTTCACTCAACAACACAGTATCATCTGCAAACAACAGTACAGGGAGTTTTTCATCCTTTCTTCTAAATCTTTTATGTCTCTGATATTCTCTCTTTTTATTCTTTTTTCCAATTCTTCTTCAAACTTTTTCATCGATTTATTATCTGACTTGTAATATTCTCTTACTATCCATTCCGTATTTCTGAATTGTTTTTCGTTTCTTTGCTTTTATTTTTATATCCATTAAATTATGATCTGACAAATCAAAAAACTCTTTACCTTCGTCAATGTTCATACTTATATACTTATCATATAATTTATCATTGACCAATGTATAATCTATAGTGCTTTTTAGTTTTTCCCTACACCATGTAAATTCTCCTGTACATTTCTGACATGTGAAGAGAATGGAGAATGAAAGACTGACTAAGAGGGTGTATGTAGGTGAGGTGGAGGGAGGGAGAGGGAGAGGTAGACCGAGGATGAGGTGGAGGGATGGAGTTGAGAGGTATATGAGGGAGGGGGAGGGTAGTCAAATGGTGGGTGACAGAGCGACTTGGAGGCATTTTGTCTGCAGCCACCCTTTGCGGGATTAGGGCGTCGGGCTATAGACAGATGGATAGATAGACATTTCTGATCTTCATTTAACATTATGAGCCTATATTTGTCCATCCAATCTAGTATCATCCTTCCATTATCATCTAATCTTTGTTCCCCTTTAAACCCTACATGCCCGTTATAATCTCCTGCTATCATTAATGGCTCTTCACTTCTCTCAATGATAGATTCTATTTCTTCCCTCATTGCTTTGTTTCTATTCTTATCATGTACAGCAAAATACACCACTATCAGTTTCATCTCCCAACCTCTTATTGAACATTTAGCATGTATCATATCAGTATTTTTAGTGTTTACATTACTGACTTCTATCCCTTGATTTCCCTTGTACAGAATCATTATCCCCCCTCCCTTCTTTTCTTCTAAATCTCTCATATTTTCTACAACACATATATTTTGACTAAATATTATATTGCTAATTTTCTTTTGTGTTTCTGTTAGGCACACGAGGCCAAAGCTAACATTAGAAGGTTAATAAATATTAGTAAAACCTGTGGACTAGAAATAAATAAAGCCAAAAGTAAATTCATTATATTCAATATGAAGGAGAAACCAACAGAAATAGAGGGTATAGAAGTGGTAAATTCAATTAAGTATTTGGGGGTAACAGTAGTGGACTCTAAAGACTGCTTTAAAGGACATAAAGAAAACATCATTATGAAAGCACAAAGACTAGCAAACTTAACCTACTCTGTTATGGCTAGGAGCTGCAATAAAATTTTAATCGGTAAAACTTACTGGAAGAGCCTAGCACTCCCTGGAGTTCTGTATGCTGCAGGAGTAATTGATTTTAATAAAGAAGAAATAGACAAACTACAGAAAACAGAAAATGGGGTGTATAGAACAATGCTGGGAGGTAATATGAGCACTGCAGTAGGCTGCCTGAGGGGCGAAGTACGAGCCTCAGTAATGGAAACGAAAATAAAGAGGGCAAAGCTTTAATATCTCCAAGGTATTTTAAAGAGAAGAAATAATGCACTATTAATTGAAATTGTAGAAGAGCTGAGGGAATGCAAGAGTAAGTGGATGAGGGAATGTGAGAAGGCACTAAAAGATCTTGACCTAAATACAGAAGGGTTAAAAAATATAACAAAAGATGAACTAACCAGGAAAATATATGATGAGGACACAAAAAGGTGGGGAAAAGACATGGAAAATAAATCAAGCTTAGAAGTATATAAAAAATGGAAGAAAGAAATAGGTGGAGTAGATGAAATATATGATAATTCACCAGCCTCCATAATCCTGTTTAAATGCAGATCTAATACACTAAATTTAGCAAATAGAAATAGATTCAAGGGAACTGAGACAAATTGTCCAATGTGTAATGCAGAAACAGAAGACTTGATACATTTTTTATTAGACTGCACAGGATATATGGAAGAAAGAACACAACTGGTAGAATTACAACAGCCATATATAGAGGAAAGAAATAGTATACTTGGGAACCTCCTATTTAATACAAGTGGTATTGAAAAAAAGAAATTAATAATATTTAAATGCTGGAAAAAAAGAGAAAGGAAAGTGAAGGAGCTCAGAAATTCAGGCAACTGATTATAGCTTACACGTAGTAAGAGAAGAGGAGGTGTGACCACAGAAAGACACAGGAGAAGGAGAAAAGAGAAAGAAGGAAATCGTTTAGAGGTGCCGTTGTAAAGGCAATACCTCAACAACATCACATACTATTATCATTTACTAATTGTTCTACTTCCTTACTTTTACATTTAGACAAACCTTGTATGTTAATAACCCTGAATAAAAATTCCCCCTCTTCACTGTTTATGTTCTCATTTCTCCGGTCCCGTCAGTTCTCATTATCATCTGTGTCCAATCTTACGATCTTCTATCTATCTATTGCCAGACGCCATAATCCCGTAAGGGGTGGTCATTTGACTTTGAGTTATTTGTTTTACGGGGAGGGGCACTAACCCTCCGCCAACCCACTTATTGACACGTAGGGAGCACGTATGGTTTGGTTATATGGTTACCACCCAGGGTTGTAAATGGTTTCTTGGCATACAGGAAACCATTAGGCTTGTCACTCAATGTAAAGCTACCTGTAAAGGAAAGAAAAGCAGTAAGAAGTGACAGGAAAGATGGGAGAAATAGGAAGAGAGGAGGACAGGCACAGAAAAAGAAGGATAAATACTTCTTTAAATATTCTAGCACATACCTCTGTATCCTCTTTTTCTCTCTCTCTGGCCTCCCTATTATCACTTCCTAGCACATTGAACACAACTAAATTCTTCCTTCTCTTTTCCTTATCCTCCCTCTCTTCTAAATTTTCCATTACACTCTTAAGCACCTTCTCAGTAAAACCCTTTTCACCATCTCGTTCTCTCTTTCCACCCATTTCTTTTCCAGGCCCTTAATCATATCTCTCAACTCATCATTTGCTGTCTTCAGCTTACTCAATTCCTCTTTCATTACAGACATTTCTTTCATTGCCTCGCTACTGTTAAGACTTCTTGGCTTCCAACCCCATCTTTGGAATCTCCTGGTTTCTCAGGTTGATTGGCCCCACTCCACTTATTTTCAATTTCTTCCAAATTGCTGTTGATTACAGTGTATTTCTCCTTTATTACCTTGAGCTCTTCTTTCATCTTTGTATTTTCCATCTTCAGCTCTTGTTGTTCCCTCACACTATTTTTCCAGTCACTGCTACAAGGCTTACCCTACAGAACCACACATTCATTCTTTTCACTGCATTTAGTCCCTCTTTGGTTAATCCTTCACATTCCTGGTGCCGCCAGTTACCGCATCTATCACACTCGGCACCTCCAGCCTCCACCCAGCGATTGCAATCAGTACATACCTCCTTCTTGGCCCTCACTTCATCGTCACAGTTTCTACACAGCATATCTTCACTCAGCCTTCCAGTATACTCACACCTGCTGCACGTCTTCTTCCTTGCACCACGCTCTTTAGCACCTCTGTTTTCGTCCGACCAACACGTGCCTTCCTTTGTTTACAAGCCTCCCGGTCCGGTTGTTTTGTTTACATGATGCGGTGAGGCAACATGTCCTCGTCCACAGGGAAACAAAGCGGTAAATAAATAATTCCTAAAACTTGACATTAATCAGCTGACTTTTCACTGGAAACATGTGAAAAAAATATTGTATTTATTTCAGATTTTTTGTTACGTCTTTTCTCTGCTGTTTTTATGTATTTTTCTTCAATTTTCAAAACTCGCAAGTGCAACATATAGCAGATTTTATCTCAGATGCTTATGATTTCGACCTAACAAAGTCTCGACTTTGTTATGAGATCCTTAGCCCCCCACTGGCCCCCTATTGGCTCCCCATTTAGACATGATTCCTCAGTTTCTGAAGACATTGCTACGTCATCGGGTGAACCTGAATCTACGTGGCCTGGGATGCTTTGTAGACCTCTTCCTATTTCCTTCATTACAAAGTTTGCACAATAATTATTATTTGAACAGCTGATAATATATTCAAGAGCTTCTGTGCATAAAATTTGCCATTGAAAAGTATATAATTTTACGGGTGGAGGGTGACGTCACAGGGGCATTGTGGGAGATGAGACGGGGCTGTGGGGATGATGAAGGTGAGCGATGACTGCATTTATTATTATTTATTTATGGTGTTTCTTCGCTTATTTTTACGGTAATTATCATGTCTGTATATTTATTAGTATCTGGTGCCTTTATGGAGACTTGGAGTTGGTTGATATAGTGTATAATTCTTTAGTGCTTCACAAATATCCTTCTCTCCTTTCACACTTTCCTGTAAAATGTCTACGCCAGTTTTCTATACGGCGTGGTGTTCTTTCTGACTTTTTACTGCCGGCTTCGGCTGGAGGGTTTGGAGGGCGGGGAGAGCCTTCTTCTTTGCTATCCTTATCTCATTCTAGTAGTTCAGTTACTCTTCTAGGAGCTGCCTAGCATGGGCCAACAGGCCTACTGCAGTTATCCTCTCTTCCTGTTCTTATGTTCTTGTGTATAGGTGATTCCCTTGTCCGTAATGGATTGTATTTTATTTTTACTTTGTGTGTGTGTGTGTGTCTAATGAGAGAGGAGGGGGAGGAAAGGGGGGGGGATGGAGGGGAGAGAGAGGTAAGGAGGGATGGAGGGGAGAGAGGAAGTAAGGGGGGAAGGAGGAAAAGTGTTTTTCAAGGAGGAGGAAGAGGGAAGGAAGATTGATGACAAGAGATGGAGAGAGAAGGAGAGAGGAAGGAAAGAAAAAAAGAAAAAGGAGAGGTGGAGGAAAGATGGGGGGAACTAGTGGGGGTGGAGGGAAGGGAGGATGTAAGGAGGGAGAGGGACAGGAGGAAGAGTGCTTTTCAGGGAAGAGGAAGAGATGGAAGGAAGACAGAGGAGAAGAAAGGAGAGAGAGAGAGAGTTGGAGGAAAGAGGGGGGGAGAACTAGTGGGGGTGGAGGGAAGGGAGGATGTCAGGAGGGAGGAGAATTGGAGGAAGAGTGCTTTTCAGGGAGGAGGAAGAGCTGGAAGGAAAAAAGGAAGACATGGAGGAGAAGGAAGGAAGGAAGGAGAGAGAGAGAGGTGGAGGAAAGAGGGGCTGTGGAGGGGGGGAGGAAACTAGTGGGGGGGATGGAGGGAGGGAAGGAATGTGGGGGTGGATGGAATGTGCCGGCTTTTGATCAGTCAGTCAGGCTGCAGCAGTCACAGGGGGAGGGGCTGCAATATTGGTAAGATATTTTTCCTTTCTCTTTCCAGTAATTACCTTTCTCTCTCCATTAATTACCTTTCTCTCTCCATTAATTACCTTTCTCTCTCCATTAATTGCTTCTGTGGTGATGATATTGATTTTAATGTGTATTGTAAACAGGCCTGAGTGTTTCTAAAGCATACTCATGATTGAAAGGCTAAGAAAGTATCATGACAGAGCTGGGTGTGAACTCTGGGGTGGGGTGTGTGTATGTGGAGATTGGGGTATGTGTAGTTTTTTGAGTGTGTATGTGTGTAGATTTTGGGTGTGAGTGTAGATTGGGGTGTGTATGTGTGGAGTTTGGATTGTGTATGTGTATGGATTTGGGTGTGTGTGTTTAGATTGGGAGTGTATGTGGAGATTTTGTGTGTGTGTGTGTGTGTGTGTGTGTAGAGTTGGGGGTTACTATGTGGAGTTTGGGGTATCTGTGTGTGTGGAATTGTGGTTTTGTGTGTGTATGGATATTTTGATATTTTTTGTGATTTTCTTGTGATGGCTTATAAGGAATATTCTTTTTCAGGAGTGTGAGTTGGGGAGAAGGCAGCCTGATAATGAAGAAGAGAAAAAAAGATCTGGAAGGTTCAGTAATTGGCCATGTAGCTGTAGAGAGACTGCTACCACAACCACAACTACCCCCTACCACAACTACCACAACCACAACCATCTTTGGGGGACATTTAATTGGATACTTACTAGGTGAATATGCCAGAACCTTCTCAATTTTATTATTATTATTATTATTATTATTATTATTTTATGCATGCTACCTGGAGGGGTTAGGTATATAACTTTCCCAGCTAATTTATAAAAATAATTTGAGTTTTTAGTGACAGACCCCCAGCCTTCACAGTTTATGGCCAAGTGTAGCCTGATTGGGAGGGTAATTTTGACTAGTAACCAAGGAGACTTATTCCATACTCATGACCAGGGCTCTTTGTAAAATCTCTAACCCCTTTTCTGTTAATGGGCAGGTGTAGTCAGATTGAGGGGGTAATTTTGACTAGTAACCAAGGAGACTCATGACCAAGGCTGTTCGTAAAGATCCCTAACCCCTTTTCAGTTACTTTATGGCCAAGTGTAGTCATATTGGAAAGGTAATTTTGACTAGTAACCAAGGAGACTCATGACCAAGGCTGTTTGTAAAGATCCCTAACCCCTTTTCAGTTACTTTATGGCCAAGTGTAGTCATATTGGAAGGGTAATTTTGACTAGTAACCAAGGAGACTCATGACCAAGGCTGTTCTTAAAGATCCCTAACCCCATTTCAGTTACTTTTTGGCCAGGTGTAGTCAGATTAAATCATTCCATAACTAAGGTTCATAAAATTCCATGCAAAGACTATGTAAAGATTCCTAACTCCCTTTTAGTTACTTTATGGCTGTGTAGTCAGATTGAGATGGTAATTTGGGCTAGTAACCAAGGAGACTCATTCTTTAACTAAGGCTAAAATTCCATGCTAGAATAATGTAAAGATCCTTATGCCTTTTTTCAGTTAATTTATGGCCAAGTGTAGAGATTGGAAAAGTAATTTTGACTATTAACCAAGGAGACTCATGACCAATGCTCTTTATATACTGTATTTCTGACCCTTTTATTCAGTTACTTCTTGGCCAAGTGTTGTCAGATTGGAAAGGTAATTTTGACTAGTAACCAAGGAGACTCATTCCCTAACCAAGGCTCAAATTCCATGCAGCAACTATTCAGAGATCTCTAACTCCTTTTCAGTCAGTGGTTGGCCAGGTGTAGCTAGATTGGAAAGATAATTTTGACTAGTAACCAAGGAGACTCATGACCAAGGCCCTGTGTAATGATCCCTAGCCTGATTTCAGTTACTTTATGGACAAGTGTAGTCAGATTGGGAGGGTAATTTTGACTAGTAACCAAGGAGACACAACCAAGGCCCTACGTATTGATCCTTAGCCTAATTTCAGTTACTTTTTGGCTAAGTGTAGGCAGATAGGAATGGTAATTTTGACTAGTAACCAGGGAGACTCATTCCCTAACTAAGGCTGGTATTCCATACAGGAACTATGTAAAGATCCCTCACCCCTTTTCAATAAGCTGATGGCAAGTAGTAGTCAGATTGATGGTAATTTTGACTAGTAACCAAGGAGACTCATTCCTTACTCATGACCAAGGAGGCTCTTCATAATTTTCAGTTAGTTTATGGCAAAGCTGTCAGATTTGGGGGTAATTCTGGCTAGTAACCAAGGAGACTCATTCTTGACTCATGACCAAGGCTTTGTAAAGATCCCTAGCCCCTTTTCAGTTAATTTATTCAGGTGTAGTCAGATTGGGAGGGCAGTTTTGACTAATAACCAAGGAGACTGTCACAATAGCTTTGCCCAGGTGTTCATTCCTTTGTATATTATTTCACATAGCGCATTGGCAGAAAAAAAGCAATGGTATGGCTGTACATTCATCCCATAGCACTTCTTTGTGACTAGCATCATGTTCTAGTGTTTATCTGATAACAATTCAGCATTCAGGATGGAGAGATGGCAATTTTAGGCCAAGGTAGAGTAAAAGCAAGCTAGTAACCAAGGAGACTCATAGCACTTGTTCAGGACTAGCATCAAATTTTAGTTGTAAATTGGAATAGTAACCAAGGAGACTCATCCCTGACTCAAAACCACAGCTCGTCAGATGCAGCCACATATTCGTATTTTTTATAAAAATAATTTGAGTTTTTAGTGACAGCCCCCCAGCCTTCACAGTTTATGGCCAAGTGTAGCCTGATTGGGAGGGTAATTTTGACTAGTAACCAAGGAGACTTATTCCATACTCATGACCAGGGCTCTCTGTAAAATCTCTAACCCCTTTTCTGTTAATGGCCAGGTGTAGTCAGATTGGGAGGGTGATTTTGACTAGTAACCAAGGAGACTCATGACCAAGGCTGTTCGTAAAGATCCCTAACCCCTTTTCGGTTACTTTATGGCCAAGTGTAGAGATTGGAAAGGTAATTTTGACTAGTAACCAAGGAGACTCATGACCAAGGCTGTTCGTAAAGGTCCCTAACCCCTTTTCAGTTACTTTATGGCCAAGTGTAGTCATATTGGAAGGGTAATTTTGACTAGTAACCAAGGAGACTCATGACCAAGGCTGTTCTTAAAGATCCCTAACCCCTTTTCAGTTACTTTTTGGCCAGGTGTAGTCAGATTAAATCATTCCATAACTAAGGTTCATAAAATTCCATGCAAAGACTATGTAAAGATTCCTAACTCCCTTATAGTTACTTTATGGCTGTGTAGTCAGATTGAGATGGTAATTTGGGCTAGTAACCAAGGAGACTCATTCTTTAACTAAGGCTAAAATTCCATGCTAGAATAATGTAAAGATCCTTATGCCTTTTTTCAGTTAATTTATGGCCAAGTGTAGAGATTGGAAAAGTAATTTTGACTATTAACCAAGGAGACTCATGACCAATGCTCTTTATATACTGTATTTCTGACCCTTTTATTCAGTTACTTCTTGGCCAAGTGTTGTCAGATTGGAAAGGTAATTTTGACTAGTAACCAAGGAGACTCATTCCCTAACCAAGGCTCAAATTCCATGCAGCAACTATTCAGAGATCTCTAACTCCTTTTCAGTCAGTGGTTGGCCAGGTGTAGCTAGATTGGAAAGATAATTTTGACTAGTAACCAAGGAGACTCATGACCAAGGCCCTGTGTAATGATCCCTAGCCTGATTTCAGTTACTTTATGGACAAGTGTAGTCAGATTGGGAGGGTAATTTTGACTAGTAACCAAGGAGACACAACCAAGGCCCTACGTATTGATCCTTAGCCTAATTTCCGTTACTTTTTGGCTAAGTGTAGGCAGATAGGAATGGTAATTTTGACTAGTAACCAGGGAGACTCATTCCCTAACTAAGGCTAGTATTCCATACAGGAACTATGTAAAGATCCCTCACCCCTTTTCAATTTAATTGGATACTTACTAGGTGAATATGCCAGAACCTTCTCAATTTTATTATTATTATTATTATTATTATTATTATTATTTTATGCATGCTACCTGCAGGGGTTAGGTATATAACTTTCCCAGCTAATTTATAAAAATAATTTGAGTTTTTAGTGACACCCCCAGCCTTCACAGTTTATGGCCAAGTGTAGCCTGATTGGGAGGGTAATTTTGACTAGTAACCAAGGAGACTTATTCCATACTCATGACCAGGGCTCTCTGTAAAATCTCTAACCCCTTTTCTGTTAATGGCCAGGTGTAGTCAGATTGGGAGGGTGATTTTGACTAGTAACCAAGGAGACTCATGACCAAGGCTGTTTGTAAAGATCCCTAACCCCTTTTCAGTTACTTTATGGCCAAGTGTAGAGATTGGAAAGGTAATTTTGACTAGTAACCAAGGAGACTCATGACCAAGGCTGTTCTTAAAGATCCCTAACCCCTTTTCAGTTACTTTATGGCCAAGTGTAGTCATATTGGAAGGGTAATTTTGACTAGTAACCAAGGAGACTCATGACCAAGGCTGTTCTTAAAGATCCCTAACCCCATTTCAGTTACTTTTTGGCCAGGTGTAGTCAGATTAAATCATTCCATAACTAAGGTTCATAAAATTCCATGCAAAGACTATGTAAAGATTCCTAACTCCCTTTTAGTTACTTTATGGCTGTGTAGTCAGATTGAGATGGTAATTTGGGCTAGTAACCAAGGAGACTCATTCTTTAACTAAGGCTAAAATTCCATGCTAGAATAATGTAAAGATCCTTATGCCTTTTTTCAGTTAATTTATGGCCAAGTGTAGAGATTGGAAAAGTAATTTTGACTATTAACCAAGGAGACTCATGACCAATGCTCTTTATATACTGTATTTCTGACCCTTTTATTCAGTTACTTCTTGGCCAAGTGTTGTCAGATTGGAAAGGTAATTTTGACTAGTAACCAAGGAGACTCATTCCCTAAGACTCAAATTTCATGCGACAACTTTCCAAAGATCCCTAACTCCTTTTCAGTTAATGCCAGGTGTAGTCAGATTGATGCTTTTGATGCATATTTTGACTAGTAACCAAGGAGACTCATTCCCTAACCAAGGCTCAAATTCCATGCATCAACTATTCAGAGATCTCTAACTCCTTTTCAGTCAGTGGTTGGCCAGGTGTAGCTAGATTGGAAAGATAATTTTGACTAGTAACCAAGGAGACTCATGACCAAGGCCCTGTGTAATGATCCCTAGCCTGATTTCAGTTACTTTATGGACAAGTGTAGTCAGATTGGGAGGGTAATTTTGACTAGTAACCAAGGAGACACAACCAAGGCCCTACGTATTGATCCTTAGCCTAATTTCCGTTACTTTTTGGCTAAGTGTAGGCAGATAGGAATGGTAATTTTGACTAGTAACCAGGGAGACTCATTCCCTAACTAAGGCTAGTATTCCATACAGGAACTATGTAAAGATCCCTCACCCCTTTTCAATTTAATTGGATACTTACTAGGTGAATATGCCAGAACCTTCTCAATTTTATTATTATTATTATTATTATTATTATTATTATTTTATGCATGCTACCTGCAGGGGTTAGGTATATAACTTTCCCAGCTAATTTATAAAAATAATTTGAGTTTTTAGTGACAGATTCCCAGCCTTCACAGTTTATGGCCAAGTGTAGCCTGATTGGGAGGGTAATTTTGACTAGTAACCAAGGAGACTTATTCCATACTCATGACCAGGGCTCTCTGTAAAATCTCTAACCCCTTTTCTGTTAATGGCCAGGTGTAGTCAGATTGGGAGGGTAATTTTGACTAGTAACCAAGGAGACTCATGACCAAGGCTGTTCGTAAAGATCCCTAACCCCTTTTCAGTTACTTTATGGCCAAGTGTAGTCATATTGGAAGGGTAATTTTGACTAGTAACCAAGGAGACTCATGACCAAGGCTTTTCTTAAAGATCCCTAACCCCTTTTCAGTTACTTTTTGGCCAGGTGTAGTCAGATTAAATCATTCCATAACTAAGGTTCATAAAATTCCATGCAAAGACTATGTAAAGATTCCTAACTCCCTTTTAGTTACTTTATGGCTGTGTAGTCAGATTGAGATGGTAATTTGGGCTAGTAACCAAGGAGACTCATTCTTTAACTAAGGCTAAAATTCCATGCTAGAATAATGTAAAGATCCTTATGCCTTTTTTCAGTTAATTTATGGCCAAGTGTAGAGATTGGAAAAGTAATTTTGACTATTAACCAAGGAGACTCATGACCAATGCTCTTTATATACTGTATTTCTGACCCTTTTATTCAGTTACTTCTTGGCCAAGTGTTGTCAGATTGGAAAGGTAATTTTGACTAGTAACCAAGGAGACTCATTCCCTAAGACTCAAATTTCATGCAACAACTTTCCAAAGATCCCTAACTCCTTTTCAGTTAATGCCAGGTGTAGTCAGATTGATGCTTTTGATGCATATTTTGACTAGTAACCAAGGAGACTCATTCCCTAACCAAGGCTCAAATTCCATGCAGCAACTATTCAGAGATCTCTAACTCCTTTTCAGTCAGTGGTTGGCCAGGTGTAGCTAGATTGGAAAGATAATTTTGACTAGTAACCAAGGAGACTCATGACCAAGGCCCTGTGTAATGATCCCTAGCCTGATTTCAGTTACTTTATGGACAAGTGTAGTCAGATTGGGAGGGTAATTTTGACTAGTAACCAAGGAGACACAACCAAGGCCCTACGTATTGATCCTTAGCCTAATTTCCGTTACTTTTTGGCTAAGTGTAGGCAGATAGGAATGGTAATTTTGACTAGTAACCAGGGAGACTCATTCCCTAACTAAGGCTGGTATTCCATACAGGAACTATGTAAAGATCCCTCACCCCTTTTCAATAAGCTGATGGCAAGTAGTAGTCAGATTGATGGTAATTTTGACTAGTAACCAAGGAGACTCATTCCTTACTCATGACCAAGGAGGCTCTTCATAATTTTCAGTTAGTTTATGGCAAAGCTGTCAGATTTGGGGGTAATTCTGGCTAGTAACCAAGGAGACTCATTCTTGACTCATGACCAAGGCTTTGTAAAGATCCCTAGCCCCTTTTCAGTTAATTGATGGCCAGGTGTAGTCAGATTGGGAGGGCAGTTTTGACTAATAACCAAGGAGACTGTCACAATAGCTTTGCCCAGGTGTTCATTCCTTTGTATATTATTTCACATAGCGCATTGGCAGAAAAAAGCAATGGTATGGCTGTACATTCATCCCATAGCACTTCTTTGTGACTAGCATCATGTTCTAGTGTTTATCTGATAACAATTCAGCATTCAGGATGGAGAGATGGCAATTTTAGGCCAAGGTAGAGTAAAAGCAAGCTAGTAACCAAGGAGACTCATAGCACTTGTTCAGGACTAGCATCAAATTTTAGTTGTAAATTGGAATAGTAACCAAGGAGACTCATCCCTGACTCATAACCACAGCTCGTCAGATGCAACCACATCTTCGTATTTTGTGTGGGAGTGACCAGTCAGATTTTAGTAGTTGTAAATTGGAATAGTAACCAAGGAGACTCATTCCTAACTCATAACTACAGCTCGTCAAATGCAAACACATCTTGGTATTCTTTTGCAGGAGTGACTGATTCAGAAGTGGCTATAGGTATAAAAAAAACATTCACTTTGAATACCTGGCTGTAACAGTTATATTAGAATATGATGCTATGCCCTTCTTTTTTGGTTTAAAATATCATAGCATCATGAATTTTGAATTGTAACTGTAGATGAGTAGAATGTTGCTAGTCATGAAGAAGTGCTGTGGAAAGGGTACTCTATAGCATTACCTTGTTCTGCCACTGAACTGTGTGAGATGGACTGCGTAAGGCAAAATATAGGCCAAGTAGAAGGTAGAAGTAGTGCTATATACTGTATAACTGTCTACTCTAAATGTGAATAATTTGTATTATATTCCTACAATCATTGCAGTGGTGTTCCTGTGGCGGCCTTGGGTTTGTGTGGGTGTAAGTGAAGTACAAGAAAGCTGGGTTCCAGAGAGATGGCAGCGTGATGGCGGTTCAAGAGGAGTGAAGGGAGACTGCCTGGAGAACTCAGAGTAGCAGAGGGGCCACGACTGCTTGGAGAGGTTGAAATCTGTTGTGATGGGTATAGTACTGTCTCCTGTCTCTCCTGTCTGTTTTTCCTGTCTCTTGTCTTTGTCTCTCTTGTCTCTCTCTCTCTCTCATGTTTGTCTCTCATGTCTATCTGTCTCATGTCTCTTTTCTGTCTTTCTCTTTTCTGTCACTCCTGTTTGTCTGTTAGTGTAGGCAGGTAACTATGGAGGGTTGAATTGAGCAAGGACACTCATTCTTACATTATAGCCAAGGATGAGATGGAGGGATGGAGTGGAGAGATGGGAGGGGGTGTTAGTTGGAGGGATGGAGAGTAGATACAAGTAGATATGGGAGAGAATGTGTGTAAGAGGGAGGAGTGTGGGTAGATATGGATGGAGATGAGAGGTGTGAGTTGGAGGGATGGCAGAGGACAGGACAGTGTGGAGGATATTTGTGGCCACACCTTACAGGATTAAGATGTCTGGCAATAGATAGATTAGATAGATATATAACTGAATTTCCATCAAGCACACTGTATTGATGTGGGAGTGGTAATGTCCAGTGAAAACATATAGTAACCAAGGAGACTCATTCCTACCTCCATAACTATAAAATTAATGAAACTGTAATCAATTAAGTACTAAATTTGTGAGAATGGGCCAGTTCCATCAGGTGAAGGACAGACTACAGTATAGCTAAGTGGCAAGATTATTTTTTCCTTGGTTAAGAAATCTAAGTGAGATGGAAGCACCGATTTTAGCCCATAAATTGGTATAGCTTTTTGTCCTTTTGTGGAGGGATACAGCTTAATGCCAGATTGACATTACCTTGCCTGTACACCTTTCCCATAGCCCAGAGGTCAGCAACCCTTAAAGCTACAAGAGCCATTTGTTTTAAAGTTTCATAAAAATGTAGTACTCTTGGAGCCGCAATACAAAAAATTCTGAAACTGAAATCTGCAGTATTCTAAACAAAACATTACGGTGATACTGTATGATCTACTTATAGTATAGATCTTTTTAAAGTTTCATAAAAATGTAGTACTCTTGGAGCCGCAATACAGAAAATTCTCATAAACCGAAATCTGCAGTATTCTAAATCTAAACAAAACATTACGGTGATATTGTTTGATCTGCTTATAGTATAGATCTTATCAAAGCTGAATGGAAAATCTAATGTTGCCTTGCATGTATAATATGATGCCTTTGTTCTGAAAGAATAAATGGTTATTTATGAAGCTCCTGGAGCCACAAAAGTGTCCTAAGAGCCGCGTGCGGCTTCTGAGCCGCAGGTTGCCGACCTCTGCCATAGCCCTTCTTTAGCATAATTAACAAGTCATTTAGATACAGGTGTTAGAGCAGTTAACAGACTATACAGTAGACTATGCAAGAAAGATTAGGGAACAGTTGGTACGTTATGACCTAAGTTTTATCCAGTGTGGGTGAAGGCATTGGTAAAGTATATATCTACAGAGGTGCAGTCATAGAAATTTACTGTCCATTGCATTGGGCATGTGGAGAGAATGAAGGATGGCAACTGGATGCAGCGGGGGAGAGGTGTGAGTGTTGAGGGTAGAGTTAAGGGGTAGATTGAGATGGTTTTGGGAGGCAGGATGGGGCTGGAGTTCCAGTATTGGTGTGATGAGAAGGGGGTAGACTAAGATAGTTTGGGAGGAAGGATGGGACTGGAGTGTAGTGGTGGTGTGATTAGGAGGGGTAGACTGAGATAGTTTGGGAGGAAGGATGGGACTGGAGTGTAGTGGTGTTGTGATTAGGAGGGGTAGAGTGAGATGGTTTGGGCATGTGGAGAGGATGGGGGATGACATTTGGGTGCGGAGGGTGAGAGGTGTGAACATGGAGGGTAAAGTTGAGAGGCAGACTGAAAGACCTGGTATGAAGTCAGTGTCCTCAGGGATAAAGGGCTGGACAGAGAAGCTGCTAGAGATCAAGCAGCATGGAGAACTGCCATTAGGTGATCAAGGCTGATGTATGGAAGCATCTTGGAGTTTTTATAAATGAATGAATGAAGGAAATAAGTTCCCTTTTTCCACTCCATTAGGCAGGTAAAGATGTTGAGGTATAAATGTAAGTGCTTCCTCTATTATTTCTTTCCCTGTCCTTCCTTTCTGCACCCTTCCTCACTCCAGCATTAGGTGGAAAAGATCAGGATGAAGGAAAATGATGATTGTTCCTAGCTAGTTTGCTGTTTGCATTTGCCTAACTTGAATAGGGAAGTAGCATTATACTGTATAGGAATAAATGCATTGGTTACTAGGCATATTTGGGTGTTAACATATTTCACTGAGAAACTTACTTACTAGAGCCCTTAACTCAGTTGTGGGTTCATGCTTATCTGGATATGAATCTAGGAGACTTCATGCTAAAATTCCCCTTCTGCAGTCCACCATCCTCCTCCTGAGAGATAGGTACATATGTGTATGGCAAGAATATTAACTGATAGACTCCTTGAAATGGCTGGTTTGATACAGCCTTCAGTATGTTCTTCAGCCTAAGATTTAACTAGTGTTGATGGTTGAGGTAGCACTGGCATTGTAGTTCAAGGGTGGAGTTGTAAAGCATGTTTGTACTTTAGGGCAGTATGACGAGGGCAGCTTGATGGCAGAGGAGGCCACCCCTGCTGTGTTGGGTGTCTGGTGGTAGACATCCACCACCACCACCACCACCACCACCACCAGTGATGAAGGGGAGCAACTTGGCTGGATACTACAAGATGAGTATATTTAAATATGTTATACATACTCACTTAGGTGCCAGTCTGTTGAAATAACCATTGATGGGCCAGTGGAGTGTTTCATACATAACGTATAGTTTTCTATAAATCTTGCTGTGGTGCTGCTTTTGTTAATTGCCAGTTGGTTGCAGAACTGGCCTCAGTAGGTGTTAGTCAAAATGCACTGCAACTTGTGCTTAAATAGCTGAGGAAGCTAAAGTTGCAAGAATCATGCAGAACATTAAAAACTCAATTTTGCTAAGTGGAATTATTTGCAGTAAGTGTGCTGCAGTTAAATTGGCAGTGCTAACAACCATATCCCAGGAAATGATCACTGCCACCCCTTGTGCCTTAGGTTTCATTCTTAACTTTTCCATATAGTTTTAAGTCTTTGGAGACTTGCAACAGAAGAAAGACAGCCATTATTACCCCATCAGTAAATAAAATATCCCCAGAGCTGGATAAAACCATTGGCTGTGGCAGGAGTGAATTAACACACAACAGGAAGCTCCCTGACATCTCTTCTGTAATGATTTATTTTAGGGGTTAAACTTAAGTCAGTTGCAGACCCCAGCAGTCAAAAGGAAGCTCCCCAACACCTCTTCCTTAGCTGTTTATCTAGGGAAATCAGTGGTGTGATAGTAAAGCCTTGTCTTATATGCAGATTTCTTCCCTAACACCTCGTCCTTAGCTATTTATCTAGGGAAATCAGTGGTGTGATAGTAAAGCCTTGTCTTATATGCAGATTTCTTCCCTAACACCTCTTCTGTAATGATTTATTTTAGGGGTTAAACTTAAGTCAGTTGGAGACCCCTGCATTCAAAAGATCCCTAACACCTCTTCCTTAGCTATTTATCTAGGGAAATCAGTGGTGTGATAGTAAAGCCTTGTCTTATATGCAGATTTCTAAGTTCCATTGGTACTTGTTCTTCTCTCAAATGCCTTGATTTTATTTTTAATGGAGAGTAACAGTTGGGTGCGGAAGGTGATAAGTGGCAAGGTTGAGGGTAGGGGTGAGAGGCAGACTGAAAAAGACCTGGGAAGAGGCCATAGGGTGTGACCTCAGGGCTAGGACTGAATAGGGAGGCTGCCAGAGATTGAGCAGTGTGGAGAGCTGCTATTAAGTTATGAAAACCGACGCATTCAAGCATGTTGGAGCCTTTATAAACGATATGATAGCAGTATTTCCAGAGTCTATATAAATGATATGATAGCAGTATTTCCAGAGTCTATATAAACGATACGATAGCTGTATTTCCAGAGTCTATATAAATGATACGATAGCTGTATTTCCAGAGTCTATATAAACGATACGATAGCTGTATTTCCAGAGTCTATATAAACGATACGATAGCTGTATTTCCAGAGTCTATATAAATGATACGATAGCTGTATTTCCAGAGTCTATATAAACGATACGATAGCTGTATTTCCAGAGTCTATATAAACGATACGATAGCTGTATTTCCAGAGTCTATATAAATGATACGATAGCTGTATTTCCAGTCTATATAAATGATACGATAGCTGTATTTCCAGTCTATATAAATGATACGATAGCTGTATTTCCAGAGTCTATATAAATGATACGATAGCAATATTTCCAGTCTATTAATCCTGTATTTTTTGAACTGAAGATGTAGCCTTATTAACCCCATCAGAGCTGTAAGTCCTCCCTGAGTTTTAAAATGCCTGGTGGTGGCAAGAATAAAACAATAAATCAATAAGGAAGAGGTGTTAGGGGAGGTGCTTCAAGAGTACCAGCCCCTGAGTTGTAAAAATTGCCAAGTAGTAGCAAGAATAAAACCAAAAATAAATCACTAAGGAAGAGATGTTGGGGGAGTCAGGGAATTGGAAGTACTGGGTAAGTTTGAATTAATCTGACTTATTTTTTTTTACAAAATGCCTGTGTCTTTCTCCTTCTGCCTGTGTCTTTCTCCTTCTGCCTGTGTCTTTCTCCTTCTGCCTGTGTCTTTCTCCTTCTGCCTGTGTCTTTCTCCTTCTGCCTGTGTCTTTCTCCTTCTGCCTGCGTCTTTCTCCTTCTGCCTGTGTCTTTCTCCTTCTGCCTGTGTCTTTCTCCTTCTGCCTGTGTCTTTCTCCTTCTGCCTGTGTCTTTCTCCTTCTGCCTGTGTCTTTCTCCTTCTGCCTGCGTCTTTCTCCTTCTGCCTGCGTCTTTCTCCTTCTGCCTGCGTCTTTCTCCTTCTGCCTGCGTCTTTCTCCTTCTGCCTGCGTCTTTCTCCTTCTGCCTGCGTCTTTCTCCTTCTGCCTGCGTCTTTCTCCTTCTGCCTGCGTCTTTCTCCTTCTGCCTGTGTCTTTCTCCTTCTGCCTGTGTCTTTCTCCTTCTGCCTGTGTCTTTCTCCTTCTGCCTGTGTCTTTCTCCTTCTGCCTGCGTCTTTCTCCTTCTGCCTGTGTCTTTCTCCTTCTGCCTGTGTCTTTCTCCTTCTGCCTGTGTCTTTCTTCTCCTGCCTGCGTCTTTCTCCTCCTGCCTGTGTCTTTCTCCTTCTGCCTGTGACTTCTTTTCCTTTTACCAGTGACTGTATCTCCTTTCTCTCCCCTTCCTGTCCTCTCTCTACTGGTCCACCTTTTCTTGATAGTTCCATAATTCTTTTGGCCCTACATTTCCCCCTACTATCAGGCTAGACATTTGGTATTATGCCATGGATAGTTTAAGGCCCTGCCATTAACACTGCCCCATCCTTCCTTCCTCCCTATCCTCCCCTTCCTCCCTATCCTCCCCTTCCTCCCTATCCTCCCCTTCCTCCCCTTCCTCCCCTTCCTCCCTATCCTCCCCTTCCTCCCTATCCTCCCCTTCCTCCCTATCCTTCCTTCCTCCCTATCCTGCCTTCCTCCTTGTGCATTAACACCAAACTGTTTCATGGCCAAAGCTGCTTCCATGCCAGTCTTGGTGCCATGTAGCCAGTGTGACTTGGTGCTGGTTCCCTGGTGCTGGTTCATTGGTGCTTCCTACTGTGACATGCTCTTAAATGCAGTGGCCAGGCATCTTGCACTGAATGGTTCCCTTACCTGTTCATTTCTTGTTTGGGAAGATTTTTTTGAACTGTAGTAGCTTCCTCATGTAATGCAGACTTTGAAATAGTCTCCAGAATTACTTCAGTAGATATAGATAAATAGATATATGTAGATGGATAAAGCACTCAGGGAGTATTTGTGAATTATCTTTAGGTGTATTAGCAGTGGTTACAGTTTCTGCCATTTTTCTAAATCTGGCCATCGTCTAAGTCGTTCAGTGGGTTAAGGTGGTGGTGTCTGATGCTTTGAATGTGTCAGGTGGTTGTGCTGCTGTGTTTACTGTAGGTGCCTGGTGGTGTAGTGGGTTAAGGTGGTGTTGGCTGATGCTTTGTGTCAGGTGGTTGTGCTGCTGTGTTTACTGTAGGTGCCTGGTGGTGTAGTGGGTTAAGGTGGTGTTGGCTGATGCTTTGTGTCAGGTGGTTGTGCTGCTGTGTTTACTGTAGGTGCCTGGTGGTGTAGTGGGTTAAGGTGGTCCAGCCAGATGTGCTTTGGAATATTAATAGGTCTGTTCACCTGTGGCAAAGCTAACAGGTCTAGAAGTGGTACTTTTTTTTCTCTCCAAGGAAAGTGTAAATATCTGCTCTTGGAGAGCTTTGAGTGATTTTATGAAATACAAAGCTGCTCAGCCTGAACTTTTGTTGGTTTATCATGTCAGCCATTGCCTAAGCTGACTATTGGCTGCATTTCAGGTTGACTTTAAGGAAGCATTGTAGTGGCTTATGAAATACAAAGTTGCTCAGCTTGAAATTTTGATTTGATTTGATAGGTCAGCTGTTGCATCAGCTGATTATTAAACAGTTGTCAGTTTTGGCCATAAGGAGGCATTTTAATACAAGTTTCACATTCTGAGTTTGAAAGAGAAACTTAAATATTGACTGCAGTCTGTGCAGATAGGCTCTTGTTGTTTAGGTACAGAATTTAAACTTGTGATCTTGAGTTTAGGTAATCCAGTTGGCTGGTGTTTGAAGGTTAGGTGTGTGTGTGTGTGTGTGTGTGTGTGTGTGTGTGTGTGTGTGTGATTAGGTCAGTGGGTGTAGGTGTAGAGTAGGTTAGTGGGTGTTGTAGGTTAGGTCAGTGGGTGTTGGTGTAGATAAAAGCACAGCTAATGTGTTGTTGTATTTGCAGGAAACAGATGGCGTCCAACAAGATCTATGAAGATATCAAGATGGCAAGATGAAGCCAGCTGGGTAAAGAAGCCAGCTGGGTAGTGGAATATGCTATTGGTAATGTGTTAAAACTGCATCTCAATCATTTTGCTTTAACTTGGCCTTAAAATACCTTGCTAGTCACGAAGAAGTGCTGTGGAAAGGTTTCAACGACCTAAAATTACCATCTTTGAATCGTGTTTAGCTATACTGTATTAGATCAAAATTAGTGATCTTAGTCATGCAGTGCTGTGGAAAGGTTGTAGAGCCAGTGATTGTGTCTTTGCTACTGAACTAAGTTAAGTCAGCTGTCAAAGGATATGTCTTGGCCAAGTTTAAGTGAAAGAACTGCAGTTGTGTGTACAGAAAGTCCTCGTTTATGCTAGTCATGAAGAAGTGCTGTTTTCCTGTACGTTAAATGCAAGTAATTGTCATTGTGTTCCCTGGCTGGTTTATATGGTAGTGCTGAAGTGATGTATTTTGTGGCCAGGAGAACAGGAACATGTTGGTCTGCTGGCTGCATTGGCCCTTATCCTGTAGTCCACCATTTTCCTTTATGGGATGATAGGGAGGTATTAGACTAGTAACCAAGGAGACTCGTGTACTCCACCATCCTTGGAGGATAAGGGAGGGCATTGGGGCATGTTTTGTTTGATGGCATTGTGAATTGAAGTACGTTGTTGATCAACCCCAGTCTGCCTGGCCAAGCAGACCCATCAACCACAGGCAAGCAACAGCCTTGCCACCTCATTTAGTGAACCAGTGTTCCCCTGTGGCAGACAGAGCCCTGCAATGGCAAGGTGCGTTGAATAGTGTGGAGGTTTGGTTCCTGGATGGATGCTGCATTTGCATAATCCAGTTAACGTGAGCACCATAGCAGGCCCCACATCACCCCATTATTTGGTGATATGGTTACCACCCAACATTGTAAATGGTTTCCTGGGCTGCAGGAAACCATTAGGCCTGTCACCTGGTGTAAAACCACATGAAGTGGAAAGAAGAGAAAAAGTGACAGGAAGGAAAGGGAGAAGTAGGGAGTGAGGACAAACAGAATGATAAAGTTGAAGGAAGAATAGTTAGTACTACAGTGCAACCTCAAAAGTTAATAAACCTCTAAAGTTCAATTGCCATAATTTATGAAAAATGTCATTTTTATTTCCCAAACTTAGCTCAGAAATAACCAGAGACTATTAAAAAACATTCCTAGCTACACCCATCTGGTACTGATGACCTCACCATAAAGTGTGTGGTCACCCATAATAATAATAATTTCCTTTCCTCCTCTTGGGTAAGCTCTTTATTATTTGAGTCAGTTTTATCATATCCAAATTTGACCATAATTGTGGCTTCAAACAGGTGTCCTGGCTTTACCAATTAGTGCAGTGCTGGGAACAAAACTGATGCAGTATAAGAATGCAGCCACAAGTACTTAGTGTGTGTGTTGTGAAATGATTGGTGATGGAAACTACCATGTATGACAAATTTGACAGTTCTCAGTGCTGTACCAACTGAAACTAGAGTAAATAACTCATTGCAGGTGTTGTCAAAGATAGCGGTGGTGGTAAACCTGACAGTGTATGACATTACAAAGCAGTGTGATAAGGTTTTTAAGTTTTGGAGTGGAATTATGGTAAATATTCCTTTATCACACAACACCATGCAACACCACTTGTCAGACGTCAACTGATTTTATTCACTTTTGACTGAAGCATGATTGTTGGTAGGCAGCAGTCTTAGTGTAATTCTAATAGATCATTTGCATCAGTGTTAAACCACTGTGCAATCTATTTTTGAGCAGATATAAACCACCACCACCATCATCCATTTTTTCACACACACACACACACACACACACACACACGTACTTAAGTATTTCATCACTGAGATTGCAATATTTCTGCAAGATTATAGTAATGCAGACTGGCAGTAATTGTACATATCATAAAATATCATAAAATAAACTGTGTAATCAGTGCACAATATGTGAAGTGTAGCATCACGTATGGGTTGGTTATATGGTTACCACCCAGCATTGTAAATGGTTTTCTGGCTTACAGGAAACCATTAGGCATGTTACTCAATATAAAGCCACCTGAAAAGGAAGGAGTTAAAAAAATTGACAGGAAAGATGTGAGAAATAGGGAGAGGAGGACAGAAACAAAAGTAATGGAGATAGTGGGCAGTGCTACATCAAGGAGTGGATGGTGGTTGCTGAAAGATGTAAATATTCATGTTCAGTACTGTAGTTTTTACGTAAATAAATGAATGCATAATTACTGTCCCTTGCAACTTACTGATTGATGTTAAATATGAATAGAACTGCAAAGTGTTTTAGAACAAGGGGACATACACAAGATGAGGAAAGGAAATGTGAAAGAATCACTTCATGGTTTGTAGCGATTATTGTACTGATCCTTGAGTTAAGAGATGAGATAAATGGTAGTGTTAACAATGGAAAATAGGATGCCTGAAGCCAGCTAGTTAGCCCAGACAACAAAGCTTGTGTCAAAAGCATGTCTAAACCATGAGAATTAAGACAGCCACAGAAATGCTTTATTAAAAGTTCAAATTTTTCAAAAGTATCAAAAGGACACAAGAACTTCGAATTTAAGAGGTTGCACTGTATATCAAGTGAGTGGATGATCACAGTCACCTACCACCTGCAGGACTAGTAACCAAGGAGACACATGAAAGCAAGCCTCCTGTACCTGTAAAGTGTATTGGTATAGCACATTGATATGACTAGTAGCCATAACCAAGGAGACTGCCACCTCATGAAGGCAACTTTCTCCATTGTCTGTTAAATTTGTTATAGCATGTTATCAAACCTGACAGATCCCTGTTCCCTTCTGTCTCAGTTGATGGCAGTGTGTTGTGTGATTGGAGGGTTGATACGACTAGTAACCAAGGGTGATGGTATCTAGGGCTGGTGGTGGTACTGTCAAAGCTGAGGGAGTGTGGCCATGTGTGGATTACCACTAGGGTGTGGGAAGGAATTACAACTTGTTCAGTGTTGGTGAGAGGCTGTGTATGTGGTGTTAGAGGTAGACTGTGAAAAATGCTGACATGGTGTGTGCAGTGTGTGGGGGGGAGCATATGGAGATTTCAGGCATGAAAGGATTAGTCTTGCTGTTGAGTGTGTAGAGGATATTTTTTATTTTTATTTTGAGGACATGCTATGTGCTGGAGGTGGAGCTGGTGTTAGCTGTGTGGCTAGGATAAGGAGTGGCTGGAGGAAGTTCAGGGAGCTGTTGCCTCCTGACATTGAGAGGGCTGTCCCTCAGTGCTAAGGGATCTTTGTATGTGGCATGTGAGACCTGGGCAGTGAAGGATGAGGATGTTCATAGGCTTAAACATACAGTAATGACAATGATTAGATTTGTTTGTAGTGCATCCTTGAATGACAGGCCTTGGGAAGGGTGTTAGGACTGCAGTTGAAGAGTTGAGAAGAAGAATGGGACTTGAATGTATTGATGTAGTGATGAGGAGGGGTAGGTTGAGATGGTATGGACATGTGGAGAGGATGGAGGGTGAGAGCTGTGATTGTTTAGGGTCGAGTTGTGAGAGGCAGACTAAAAAAAGACCTGGGATGAAGTCAGAGTGAGACCTCAGGGATAAGGGACTGGACAGGGAGACTGCCAGAGATCAAGTAGTATGGAGAGATGCCATTAGGTGACCAAGGCTAACTTATGCAGGCATGTTGAAGCCTTTGTAAGCGATAGGAAAATAAACGAAGTAACCAAGGAGACTGTCATACCTCATAGTTAAGGACCATCAAACAATGCAACCCCTCTCCCACCCCTCACCAATTTTATGTTGATAAGTGTTTCGGTAAAGCTTAGTCAGGGTGGAGACTTTGCCATTACCAGTTGTATGGTGGGAATACTGTTAGTTTAGGCCATACCTGTGGCTAAACGAGGACATCTGTATATGCACTGTACAGTATTTGTGGATGTGGGAGCATCTCTTGGCCAGTCAGTCAGACCATATGATTTTTCAGCAGAACTTCACTCGTGTAGATTTTAATATATTGCAGCCCTTCATGATCCCACATCCATTACTTATATATTTATATGTGCTGACCATATTTTCTTTATTCCAATAAATGCATCTGTAATGTATATGCTTCTTTATTATAAATGTTTCAATATTTTGTGTAGTGGAGTAGAGTTTATCGCCTTTTAAGACTAAGGAAAAACAGCTGGATTTTGACAAGACAGTCTTATAATTTCCGATATTTGAGAGGTAGTAAAATTAATTGTGCTTTTTAAATCTAACGTCAGTTGCTTTGCCAATGAGTGAAATATTGCTTCAACTTTAAAAATACTAAACACATAACCAAAGAACTGCAGCTAAAAAATAAATAAATGCATGCTCCTGGTGCAGGCCAAAAATTATTTGAAACATCTCGACATATTGCATCAGTGGCACATAGTGATGCAGGTTGCCAATTTTTATTCCATCTGACTACAACTGTTGCATGTTTATCTCATTTGTACTGCTGTGTCAATGGTCACTGCCCCTCCGAAACGTCTGCTTGCATCCTTCCACCACCCTGGCGGGTGCGTAGCACCTGTCTAGCAGCAAACTCTCATCCCTTTTCTGTCCAGCTATCAAATGCAGGAGTTAACCTTCATGTACGCAATAGGTCAACTCTGGAACTGCTTTTCACTCTTCCTACTGCCTATGACCCTCCAGTCTTTTTAATGCTGTGTCCAGGCATCTCAAGATGAACGATCTTGAATTTGGCCCTTAACTTAGTTTTTTGTTGGAGGGAACAGTCGTTCAGGTTTTCTAGCATTTGGTTCCCTCTTCCCTGCATAAAATAATGATTTAAATTGTTGTGGGAACAACATTGCCTAAAAATTACCTGCTGTAGTGTTCATCTGTCATGTTGGACTAAAAGACCTGTTGCCTGGGTCTGAATGGCTTGGTAGGCCAGGAGCAGCAGTACTGATTTTATACATACAGTACTTTATTAGTTGCCTACTTGCACCAGACCATGAGCAATAGATTTAAACTTCAGCCAGTCTTGGTTAAGATGTGTGTCTGTTTATGACCAAGAAATTAACAAGGGTTATATAAACTGTAGAAGCCAATTCATAAGTAACCTTGTAATTTTTTAGAAGTGCTATTCCAAGGTTTTTTAAGGGAACAAAGTCTTAAAAGGCGAGAAATATTACTTCATTGCTTTTACAAATATGTGGCCATATTACTTTTTTTTTTTTCAAAGATCTGTTATTGGTAGGTAGGTTATGGTAACATTTCATGAGTTTAGTAAGAAATCATATGTCATTTGGTTGTCTATGCTCCATGAATTAGATATGGGAGACTGAGGGATGGAGTGGAGTGGGAGAGAATTAACTAGGAGTGTATGTGAGTGAGGTAGGAGGGGAGACCAAGGATGAGATGGAGGGCTGGAGTGAGAGACTAAGGGCCAATTCACACTATACGGTTCGTCTTCGTAGGGTTACGGTTCATTTGCTATGTCACTGTTCACACTATATGTCCATGATCTCGTCAGTCTGCGTGCAGCTGTGGCTCCGACAAGAAGCCTCGGAAATTAGTGTAAAGCAGCTTGCTGCAACTTTCAATTTTGCACAACTACTGAGGTGACAATGCCACTGATGTTACAACCATGAATGTCATGAACAATGCAAGCTCTTTAGTAGACATAACTAGACAGGGAGGAAATGCTCCACAAGGTGCATTCCTTGTAAAAGAAATTTAAAAGATTCTTGAAGTCCCACTGGTTCTCTTCCATGGAATTTAAAAGATTCTTGAAGTGCCACTGGTTTTCTTCCATGGGCGTATAGAGGGTTGAGAGAGAACCTACCAATGGTTATGAACAGGATGTTGGGAGAACCTGTGAATGGTAATGGATAGGGTGTTAAGAGATACCCTATGAATGATAATGAATAGGATGAAGGATAAAATGCTATTTGTCACACTGTTATAATAAAATAGTGAAGTATTTAAATATCTTACCCAATATTTCGAATCCCTCTCCTATTAATTTCCATATTTTTTCTTTCATATGGTTATCGTTGTATTTTCTGTTGCCCCTGTCATATAGTTCCTCGTAGCCTCTGACCAGTTCTAATAACTTCTCGTCACTCATGACTACTTATAGTACTGTTCACGGCCAAAAGCAGTGACAGGCTAAAGTTGTCCTCTGTTGTCTGTAAACACACCGTGACTGATACGTATTGATGTTCACACTGATTGGTGGAGGTACGGAGCGTTTCCATACGTATACGTTTCGTTCGTTAGAGATTTCTTCCAAACGTAGGCGATCCATACGAGTGAAAGCCGCACGAAAGATGAACAATAAACGGAAAATATAGTGTGAACAGCCCCATTGATTTCGATAAAATAATTAACGTACGAAAGCCGTACGGAGACGAACCGTGTAGTGTGAATCGGCCCTAATGTGTGAGGTGGAGGGGAGGAGAGGGAAACTGAGGGATTGAGTAGAGGATGTTGTAAATTGAAATGGGAAGGAGAGGGAAACTAACTAGGAGTGTATGTGAGTAAGGTGGATGTGGGGTAAGAGGGAGGGGGAGACTGAGGATGAGATGGAGGGATGAGTGGAGGTATATAGGAGAGGAGGGTGTAAGTTGGGGGTGGAGTATGAGAGTGAGGTGGAAGGATGGAATAGAGGTATGAGAGGGAGGTGTAAGTGGGGGGGATGGAGAGAGAGACTAAGTAGGGGTTTGTGAGAGTGAGGTGGAGGTGGGGAAAGTGGCAGGGGGAGACTGAGGATGAGATGGAGGGATGGAGTGGAGAGGTGCATGAGAGAGGAGGGTGTAGGAAGATTCTGAGAGTGTATGTGAGTGAGGTGGAGACTGAGGATGAGATGGAGGGATGGAGTGGAGAGGTGCATGAGAGAGGAGGGTGTAGGAAGATTCTGAGAGTGTATGTGAGTGAGGTGGAGACTGAGGATGAGATGGAGGGATGGAGTGGAGAGGTGCATGAGAGAGGAGGGTGTAGGAAGATTCTGAGAGTGGATGTGAGTGAGGTGGAGACTGAGGATGAGATGGAGGGATGGAGTGGAGAGATATATGAGAGGGGGGTGTAAGTTGGGGGAATGGAGAGTAGGAAACATAATCAGGAGGGTGTATGTGAGTGAGGTGGAGGGGTGTAATCTTGGGGGAGGGCAGGTAGATGGTAGTGGACAGGGAGGAGATATGTACCCTCACAGGATGAAGGTGTCAGGCTATAGGTAGATATAGCATGTCCACACTTTCACATTGTTATAGTAATATGGCCATTATGTTTGTAGTTTTATTTGTTTGCTTGAGATTATACTCTGAACTTTAGCTTGGCCTAAAATTATAAATCTTTCCAGCCTGAATTATGAGTTGTAACTTTCTTAAAACAGGATAGTAGGCACAGTGTGAAAAGGATTATGAGTAATAGCATTGCCTTTCTGTGCCTCGAGTTACTCTTATGTGACACAGCTGGAAAAGACTGAGAAATTGGGCCAAGTTAGTGAAGAGTAAATATTGTTCAGTGGAATGTGATTTTGTTGTTATTTAACATGCATCACAACCCAGTCCATGTTGGTATTTTTGAACCTCTTCAGTACTGTTTACATCATTTCTCAGTGTATTGTAGCTGTGTCCCAGATGATTGTATTCTTGCTGCTGCCAGACGATTTTACTCAGCTTAGGAAGGGGGTCTGATACTGAAGGGAGGCTATGTCTCCTCCAGTATGAGATCGCACTCCAAGCTGAATAAAATCGTGTGGCATCAGCAGGAATAAAATGTCCTCATACTGAAGGGGTTAATTGGCTCATGTCTTTTGTATACTGTATGTCATGTTGATTAATGGTCCAACTGCTTCCGTTTTAACATGCCTTAGCAAACACAACGTTGCGTGGTGCACACCGTGTTTAGCAATGCATGTTAAGTAGCCCTTTTGATCACTCTGTTGTATGCCATGTGTTCTTGTATAGCTCTGCCTGGCATTAGCTGGGCAGAGCAATACAAGACATGGCATCTACACAGTGATTTGAAGGGCACGGTCTTGGAAGCATCTTGGGGTAGGGCGCAGAACCTATCTCGATAAATCGGCCACGAAAATACGGACTGGCAACCCTCCCTTAGGGTTCCCAGTCCTTATTTCTCTGGCCGATTTATCGAGATAGTTTTTTTTTTCACCTTCTTCACTTAAATGTATCTTAGTGGAAATAAAACCAATGTATTTACCTTGTCTTTATTATATATACATATACCTTTTTTGTATATTACTTATATATGTATAGTACTTATATATGTATAGTACTTATATATATGTATAGTACTTATATATGTATAGTACTTATTATATGTATAGTACTTTGAAAAATATCAGAAAGAGAATACCAATAGACATTGAATAGTATGAAGGAGACATCACTTCATACTATTCATGTCTATTGGTATTCTTTTTCTGATATTTTTCGAAGTACTATACATATAATAAGTACTATACATATATAAGTAATATACATATATAAGTAACTTATAACATATCCAAACTTTAGCACTTAGAACTTAAAAGGACAATATAAAAAGACATTAAAGAACAAAAACATATATTATGAACTGAAAAGGACAATATACAAAGACATTAAAGAATAAAAGAAACATATATTAAAAACAAACAAAACAAGACATGGAGCAGGACATGGCAGATGACAGGGAAGGACACAGCAGGACATGGCAGATGACAGGGAAGGACACAGCATAGATGACAGGGCAAGAACAGCAGGACATGACACACATGATGGAAGGACAGAGCATAGATGATGCAAGGGCAAGACAAGCAGGATACAGCAAAAGATGGAAGGGAAGGGCAGGGCACAGCAAGAGTGCAGATGACAGTGCATGGGTGTAGAGCAGGACAGGGGTGGCAGGGCACAAAGCACGACATAGCACAGATGATGGAAGGGCACAACAGAGCAGGTCATAGCAAGGTAAGACAAGCAGGATACAGCAAGAGATGGAAGGGCAGGACACCATAGGCAAGAACAGCAGGACACAGGGTAAGAATAGCAAGGAGGGGAGGACAGACCAAGGATGGCAGGGCACAGCAAGAGTGCAGATGACAGTGCATGGGTGTAGGGCAGGACAGGGGTGGCAGGGCACAAAGCACGACATAGCACAGATAATGGAAGGGCACAACAGACCAGGTCATAGGAAGGTAAGACAAGCAGGATACAGCAAGAGATGGAAGGGCAGGACACCCTAGGCAAGAACAGCAGGACACAGGGTAAGAATAGCAAGGAGGCCAAGGATGGCAGGGCACAGCAAGAGTGCAGATGACAGTGCATGGGTGGCAGGGCACAAAGCATGACATAGCACAGATGATGGAAGGGCACAACAGAGCAGGTCATAGCAAGGTAAGACAAGCAGGATACAGCAAGAGATGGAAGGGCAGGACACCCTAGGCAAGAACAGCAGGACACAGGGTAAGAATAGCAAGGAGGGGAGGGCAGGACAGGGGTGGCAAGGCAAGGCAGGGCATGGCTGCATATTGCAAGGGTGTAGGGGAGGGCATGGCTGCATATTACATGGGTGTAGGGGAGGGCATGGCTGCATATTACATGGGTGTAGGGGAGGGAAGGAAAGTGCAAGGGTGCAGGGCAGGTAAGTGATGGCAGGACAGGGGTGGCAGGACAGGACATGGTTGACAGAACAGGGATGGAAGGAAAGGACATGGCTGACAGAACAGGGATGGAACGACAGGACAAGGATGACAGGAACAGCAAGGGACACCTAGTAAGGCAAAGCAAGGGTGGGGGTGGTAGGGTGGGTTGCAGGGTGGTAAGGTTAGGAAGAGGAATAAAGAGGGGAGGAAGGGGAAAGAAGAAAAGGGAGAGAAGAACGAGGAGAAGAGGAGGCCTAATACAATAAGAGGAGGAGAGGAAGCCTAATACAAAAAGGGGAGGACGAGGAAGGAAGAAAAGAATGAGGAGGAGGAGGAGGAAGGAGAACAATGAGGAGGGGAACAGGAAGGAAGAAGAGGAAAAGAACAACAAGGAGGAGAAGAGGAAGCCTAATACAATATGGGGAGGAAGAGGAAGGAAGAGAAGAACAACGAGGAGGAGAAGAGGAAGCCTAATACAATACTTAACTATATGAAGTACTAAAACACACAGAGAATAAACACTCAACTTTGTTTTCCTTTGTAATATTAATGCCAGCAAGGGGTATCATTAGTTTATGCTTCAAAAACTGCTTGTGGGTCAAATAATAATAATAATAATAATTTACTGGCAAACCCCTATCAGTAATTCCTCATTTAAGATACTTTCACTAAGCACAGTCTCTCTCTTAATGTCACTCAAAAATACACTTTTCACAAACTTCTTAATTAATCTCAAAGGTGTGCTGTGAAAGATCAATGTTAATTCATCTAAAAATATAATTTTTTTAAATTTAACACAAATAAATCTTGCTAGTTAGTTCTGTCTTGCATATGATCCTTAAATGCTGGAGAAAAAGTCCCTCTTGCTGGGACCCGACCCTAACTTCACGCAATCAGCAATTTACGGGAATATATATCAATTATTAAATGAGGAATTACTTACTGCTGGCATTATACACAAACAAAACTCACAATTTACACAGATTCTGTTTTTAAACTGTGTGGAAAATGTGCCACTAGATCTCAGATGATGTGTTTATATATACAGTATTTCAAAGCTATGCCTATATATACTGAGGTGTACATGATGGGCCTGTAGAAACAGTTCAGTATTTTTATATCATTTGTATCGTACTATTCATGAAGGCTCCAACATGCATTCATTGGCCATAGTCACCTAATGGTGGCTGTCTATGCTGCTCAATCTCTGGCAGCCACCCTATGACCTTGTCTCGTATTTTTTTCCCAGTCTGCCTCACAACCCTACCCCCGAAATTCACACTTCTCACCTTACGCACCCAATTGTTATAAAATTGCGGTGCAGGGCAGACACCTTCAGGTGGTGGCACTGATATAACCAGGCCATGTCCAGTGAAAAGGACCAGATGCTCACTCACTGACCATTTAAGCCCCTGGAATCCTGACTACCTCACATATTTCTCCCTACATAAGTGCTTCAAAATTATCAACTCCAGGACTTTCCTATTCCAGACCAACACCACTACAATACCAGCTGGTGTTCTCAGTGCCAAAAATCCCTCGTGGCTAAACACACAGACACAGGACAACAAGGGGACTCTCAATGCAGAAAAACACGAACACATAAACCACCACCACAACCCAACAAGACCTCCACACAGAGTTATAAGGCTGCCTCCTCCCCCAGCCTCACTATGTACCTCTTCATAATAACTAATCCCATGAAACAGTGAAATTTTTAGTACTGAGACAGGAATGAGTCTCCTTGATTACTAGTTCAACTGACCCTCCAGTCTGGCCCCACTTTGTCAGAGGAACATAAAAGCATTACGGCCATTCAAACCACCAAGGAAGTTGTACTAGACCTATTACTTGACCACTGCCCCAAATTAGAAAGTTACCTAAATCCAAATAAAATGGGCAACCATTTCTATTTCTCCTCTTTCTCTTATTTCCTTTTTCTTCTGTTAATAATTTATCCTGTACATACTGCCTACCTAGCCACTACAGCCATTCAAAGCCTATAACACTGCACGCCAGCACTACATTTCACAAGATAGAGTCAATATTTTTTCTCTCGCCCCTAAAACGGCCCCCATTCAGAAGGAACTGTGCTGTGAAAATACATGGAATATCACAGTACAGGTCATCGGCTCCGACCACCTGCACTTGTCGCAGTCCGCCGATGGCTGTGGCCGTCAACCTCTTTTTTTATTTTTTAATTCCAGTACTTTATTATTTCAGAGTGTACACAGCTTTTTTTATAAATAAATATATATATATACAGTACACTATTTGTATTATTTCACACTGTACCTAGCTACCTATACACACAAGGCCACTACAGACATCCACAAATCTGCAGCTAAACAGGACCCTTCAAAAACCATCACCAGACACCCACCCTTCACAGACAACCCTACCCAGAGAAACACCAATACACCTACTCTCTCTCACCCTCTCTTTACTCTAACTTGGTCTAAAAATGCCTTGTGCTCTCTCTCATAGATCTATCTATCTATCTATTGCCAGACGCCTTAATCCCGTACGGGATGGCCACAAACGTATCGCCTCTCTCATGGATGCTGGGTTGTAAGCATAGTATATAAACACTAAAATATGATGCTGGTTATGAAGAAAAGCTATGGAAGGCATGTAATAAAACATTGCATTACAAAAAGTACTTTAAAAAATCTATAAGCCAAGAAACTGTTTACAATGCTGGGTGGTAACCATATAATCAAACCATATGTGCTCCCTATGTGTCAACAAGTGGGTTGGTGAAGGGTTAGTGCCCCTCCCCATCAATACAAGTCAAATGGCCCCCCTGTATGGGATTATGGCGGCTGGCAGACAGACAGATAGATATTCTCATCCTATACCCAACACTACAATTCACAAGGATACATATTTTCTTTCCTATCCCCTTAAAACAGCCCCCATTCCAACAGAACCATACTGGGAAAAACACATGGAATTTCACAGTACAGGTCAGAGGCTCTGTCCACCTGCAATACCTGTAGCCAAAGTGCAGATCCACCAGTGGCTGTGGCCGTCATCCACTTTTTTCTCTCTCTTTTCTAACTTTATTTCTACTACTTCAGACGGTACATAGCAACTACCTACATATACATGGCCACTACAGCCAAACAGAAGCCTTCAAAAACCATCCTGAGACACCCACCGTTCAGACACAACCACATCCAGAAAAACACAACCTATACTCTCTCTCTCTTTTTACTCTAACTTGGTCTAAAAATGCCCTGTGCTCTCTCTCATGGATGCTGTATTGTAAGAATACAGTATATAAGCACTAAAATATGATGCTGGTTTGGAAGAACAGCTATGGAAAGCATGTAATAAGAACTTACATTACAAAGAGTACTTACAACCTATTCTCATCCTATACCCAACACTATTTTTCAGAAGGATACATATTCTTTCCTACCCTCTTAAAACGGCCCCCATTCCAAAGGAACTGTGCTGTGAAAAGCATAGGGAATTTCACAGTACAGGTCACTGGCTCCGACCATCTGCAATACCGCTGGCCTAAGTGCAGTCCAGTAGCCCAAGTGCAGTCCGCCAAGTGGCTGTGGCCGTCATCCACTTTTTATTTCTTTCTTTTTAAACTTTATTTCTACTATTTCAGATGGTACATAGCTACTACCTAGATATACAACAGAAACCTTCAAAAACCATCACCAGACACCCACCCTTCAGACTCAACCATACCCAGAGAAACACAACTCTAACTTGGTCTAAAAATGGCTTAGGCTCTCTCATGAATGCTGACTTGTAAGAATACAGTAAACAGGCATTAAAATATGATGCCTGTCACAATGAAAAGCTATGGAGTGAATGCAGGTCTAATGTTTTGTTTCTGCCAGTGGGACACGTTAAAAAAAAAACTACCAAAACATGAAAATTTGTGCCAAGTTAGAGTGAAATGAGTATACCCAGACTTCAACACAATCATCATCTTTCTCTACTTCAATGCCAACACAATACACAACTCACACACAATGCACTATGCCCACAGTGTAATGCTTCCTGCCACACCACACCACACTCACATTTACCACAGTGTAAGGCCTCCCCCCTCACCACAACACACTACTACAAACACTCACCACATGTACCACAGTGTAGGCCTCCTCCCACACACCACACCACACTACCACAACAGACAATCCTTCAACATATACCTTTGGGGCTGCCAGGGTTTCTGTAGTCAGTCAAGTGGGATTACAAGCCAAGATTTACTAATACATAGCAAATATTCTTCAAAACAGCATAATTTTGATATAATAGGTTTATCATCCACTGACAAAGGAATTCAATTTATCATGAGAATTAATTTGCTGGAAGGGATGGTTATGACGGCCAATACAGGTGATAGGAGGGTCAGAGGCATGTAATGATTTTAGCACTACAACAACAGGGTCTCTCTATCTCTCATGACAGAAATATTTGAGCTGGGAGCAAAGAACAAAGAATAAACAAGCATTAAGGGCCAACTATCAGTACCATGCCTAGTGAGGTGAACTAATCATCATCATCATCATCTTCGTAATCAATTATTTTTCAATCATCGTAACCATTTTTTCTTTTTCTTTTTCAAGCAGTCACTCCTAACCTGTTTATTTATCTTTTTTACACATGGATAAAATGCATAGGGCCCATAAAGCAAAGAGGAAACCCAAGAGAGAGTGAAACTAACTGCAAGCCCAATGAAATGGCTCATACACTCATTCACTTACCATTCAAATCCTAGGATCTTACACACACACACACACACACACACAAAACCATGGGGACATCACACATCCTTGCTCTCTCTAATCATAAACCACGACAACCCAACCCAACAGACATCAACACCATCACAAACACCCAAACGATACACAGACCAAGAAAACACAACAATGAAGGAGAAATATCAACAGCATAGCCTAAGAATCAGCATAACGATAGTAATTCTATAAACGTATCAACCATTGGCTGTCATGTTGGAGACCTTGCAACTTTATACAACATCGTCTGCCATCATCCAATCCTATGTCACCCCATAAGGAGCGTAGGAAGCCAGGGCTAGGCATACTGCACAAAATTATCTGCTCAACACATAATACTGCTGATTTCTGAGATGCCCTGGGTTGAAAGACGATAGAGACCTGACAGGCAAATTGGTTCTTGCTCATGCTTAGGAAAATATGGCAAATGACTGTGTGATAGGAAGAGATATATCAAAATAGTTTAGTCTATGGGCACCCCAGGATCTCTCCCTACGTATCTATTAATCTATCTATAGCCTGACGCCCTAATCCATATAGTTATAAAATTTCAAACGCGTGGCACATTTCCCACACACCGATAACAGTATAACATATTCCAATTCAACATATAACTATAGTCAGTTTATTTCCATCTGACAAAACAAGGCAACTTTTATCACTTCAGTACTAAATCACTGATAAAATTCAGTATGCCTTGGTGATGGGGTACAGATGAGTCTCCTTGGTTACTAGTCAAATTAACTCTCCAGTCTGACTACACTTGGCCATACAGCTAACGGTCAGGTGAAGCAAACTGACTATAGAATAAATCAACAGAAATAAAGACACCAAAAAAACACACCCACATCAATATATAAAACATCGTCAGCCACAGGAAAAAAAATATAACAAACATAAGCCGTATTAACGATAAATGTTCATATATATGCAGGGAAAAATCTTGTTAATCTCTCACCTAAATGAAGGGAATCAACTGCTATGTTTAATGAGGGGAATAAACTCAGAAGGATTGTTATTCTTGGATATAAATGAAGGGAAACGACTCAAGTTGCTCATCAACCTTTGACATAAATGGTCGTTAACTAAGGATGCTTGTTAGTTTTAAAATCTCAGTGCTATTTAGGACAATACATTTTTCTTTTTAATGCAGAGAAGCAGAAACTGAAGAGTGCAAGAAATAATACACAAAAGAGAGCCAAATGCAAGATATCTTAGATCTGAAAATCCTGCACACATTGCATTTACAAGACTGGAGGTCACAGGCAGAGGGAAATAGAGATTGAGAAAAATAAATTCAAGTTGACCTGTTGCCAATTACAATCAACCAAAGAAGGACAAGAGTACATATTTTTTTCAGCATATTATTTCCTGTGGCTGACTGTGCACTACATCACAATGACATGGTAATAATAATAATGCAAATATAACAAGAAAATGGGCATAACAATTGGCGTACAAACACAACAGCCAACACCAACAGTTCAGGAGGGATAATATATACAAAACACCTATTTTTATTGCTGGGTAAACAAGCACGATGGCTTTCTTGCAGAGTCCTTTTATTTGCCACAGTTATTTACGATCTTTTGGGCTGATGATACCTGCTGTTGTGGTGGTCCCTGGCTCATTTTAATTACTAAGAATCAGAGTCAATGCTGGAGAACCTAAATACTGGAATTTAATCAAAGAAAAGAGGCAATAAGAGCTCCAGAATTCTTACAACCAAGATTATCCTCTAATATTCTTCAGACGTGTGTGTGCATCTTTCAGGAGTTTACTCTGGAAAATGACACGCATATATCCTTAGCAAAGTTTCAGAGCTCACTTAGCCACATCTCATTCAAGAAGGTAGATGATGCTATGTTGGTTCAGAGAAGTGGTTTGATTACAGCACTACTACACAGGCATATCCAAACACCTGCCACTGTCCTACTTAGCCAGGAATACAGGACCACACCAACAGCAGCCCACAATTTACTAAACCAAAACACAGGGTTGCCCATATATATCTGGTGTTGTCGGCTCAGTCTGCGGGTATGGGAGCAGCACGTATATTGACAACTTAATTATGCTCCATTTAATTGGGTATTAAATTACCATCATTCCCTTGTAAATGCTAATTGAAACATGACTAATATGGTGCTAGTCATGAAGAAGTGCTATGGAAAGGATGTTGGGCCACAGTGCTATCTTATTCTGCCAGTGACGTGAGGGAAATGAATCTGCATAAGGACAAAAATCTTGTTTCTTTGTGTCATGTTTGTGTCATACCTTGTGCCACGCTTTTATGTGTCATGTCTGTGTGTGTCGTGTTTCTGCATGTCATGTCTCAGTGGCTGTTCAATTTGTATATGGATGAAGCTATAAGAGAGGTAATAGGAAGGAATGTGAATATATTGGTATCTAGTGAGGGAGGGTAAGATGTGGAAACTTCCTGAGCTGTTGCTTGCTGATGATACTGTATTGTGATGAATGTGAACTGCAAGGCTTGGTGCATGAGTCTGAGGATGTAAGAAACAGAATCCTAAAGAGAATATACGTATGGGTAAAGTTATGGTCTTGAGGGAATTCACAGCATACAGAGTGAGACTGGATGGTGAGGAATTAGATAATGAAGGTGCATCCAAGTACTTTAGAGTGATGAGTGAGGATGGAAGGATGTGCTTGAATGGGTACAGCAGGGTAGAAAGGCTGCTGGATCACTGAAAGCTGTGATAAGACGTTGAGAAATGAGGCTTAGATCCTGTTGGAAGGGCACAAGAGTGAGAGCAGTGGAAATGACCTGAGGAATGTGTGGAGTTTTATGGACTGACAGATATACAAATGAGGAAGTGCAAAAGTGCTGTGGTGCTATTAGGAGAAATACTTTGAGGTAGTTTGGCCATGTAGAGGATGGGGAATGAGAGAATGACTAGAAGGTATGTGTATGATGTGAAGAGGAGGAGAGACCATGGCAGAGACGGAAGACTGGAGTGGAGAGATACAAGGGAGGGAGGTGTGAGTTGGAGAGAGGGCAGTCAAATAGCAGATGACAGAATGACATGGAGTTAATTTGTTTGTGGCCCCCCCCTTAAGCAACTGAGATGTCTGCCAATAGATAAAAGTCAGTGGAGGGTAAAAATCTCTTCTTACCAAAATGAGTGAACTTTAAGCAATTACTGAAGAATATGCAAGAGGAGATATTAAATTACTTGATAAAAAAATGCAACCAATGGCTGCAAACAAGGAATCACTATCAAGTAAGAAAGGGTTATGGGAAACAGAAAATGATGCAGGGTAGTGATGGTAAAGCCGACTGAGCCTCCACCATATCAATCATCAAATCATCAAAATCAATAATCATCATTCATTATTATTACAATCATCACTGCAATCGTCATCCTCATCATCCCAGCCTCTTCTTCCCACCTAAGGATGGGGTAAGGTATGGTTCAAAAGGCAACAACAAAACACATGGGATCAGACATGTTATATATGAACCACCCTGTATTTTTTAGCATCTGTGGCACATAACCAGGACTTAACTGCATCTGTTTGTGATGTACAGGCATGTGCAAAAGTATGCCAACAATACTCTGCCAGCACTAACTTGCATTTCATATTTAACACTCTTCCCCAAATGACTAGAGGGTAACATTCCTTCTGTTGCCTGTTTTCCTGATGCCAGGAACAGACACCTTCATATGGCAATGATTAGCTATTAAATGTCAGATTAAAATACCAGCCTTCAGTTCCTTTACTATCCCCATACAGGAGAATGGTGGACTAGGAAAGAATAGTAACGTTGATGTGCAGTCCTTACCACATAAAATATTTCAAACAACACCTTCCATTCCTACAGCTGGCAGAGAAGTGTCTACATACTTTGCTCATGCTCAGGACAGGATTTATGCAAAACATTTCATGACCAATGGTTGTGTACGGCTGGCCAGTTGTCTATAACCTTAGTCGCTTTACTCAAATCTGGCGAAGATGTCTTCTTTCAGAGCTGATGGCAGCAGGTAAAGAAACTGGTTGTTTGATACGATTATTAATCAAAGTGGACATCTCGCGACTATCATGAGTGACAAGCCACGTGGCTTCTGGCTACCCAAGATATACGTTACTACACTTGGTGGTAATATACAACTAGACAGTCACGTGGTGGTGTAAGGAGTTACGGCGCTCCAGCTGGATGTGGCAATATCCGGTATTAAATCAGTCAGTAGCTAGTCCCAGGTCTCTTCACAAAATGGGGAAACAAAAATTGGTGAATGACTGGGTGGCTGTGAATGTGAGATCCAGCATCTGATAGATGTGAACAAAGTGTGCAAAGTCTGGCTTGCAATATCCACTTAAGAACGTATGCCCAATCCTTGAGGCATTGCCTAGGCCGTAAAAAACAAATAAAAAAGCCGGCCATCAAACACAACCCCCTCATAGAGCATTCCGCCCCCTTACTGCACGGCCACAACGTGATTATTGCAAGCAAGGCCTGAGCGCATGTTTTACCTAGAGAAGCATCCACCTGTGTGCCACTTATCCTTTCAACATACGCAATGATGGACTCCTTCTCACTGTCCGACAGCCCTCATTACCCACGTCAAAACGAATATATGTCATGGCACACAATGGTGGGTTGTGTGTGCTGTAAAAGTAGTGACCCAACCCCCCAGGCATCCCCAATCCCCCAAATCCCCAATAGTAGCAAAGGGACTTGGGGCCACGCTACACGACAGTATTATGGCAACTAATTCGGCGCACAATTTTTTAAGCTTGTCTTTACGATGCAGACTTTTTCTTCATTTACTGCCGGCGTAAAACTTTAATCTCCTCAGTCTGACTTGGCGCTTATAATCTTTTCAAGCGTACCGGTACTTAGCGTTCCAACTTCGACACGGGGGAATCGACGGGCCGAGGTTCGTAAACGACGAGCATACAACTAGACAGTCACGTGGTGGTGTAAGGAGTTACGGCGCTCCAGCTGGATGTGGCAATATCCGGTATTAAATCAGTCAGTAGCTAGTCCCAGGTCTCTTCACAAAATGGGGAAACAAAAATTGGTGAATGACTGGGTGGCTGTGAATGTGAGATCCAGCATCTGATAGATGTGAACAAAGTGTGCAAAGTCTGGCTTGCAATATCCACTTAAGAACGTATGCCCAATCCTTGAGGCATTGCCTAGGCCGTAAAAAACAAATAAAAAAAGCCGGCCATCAAACACAACCCCCTCATAGAGCATTCCGCCCCCTTACTGCACGGCCACAACGTGATTATTGCAAGCAAGGCCTGAGCGCATGTTTTACCTAGAGAAGCATCCACCTGTGTGCCACTTATCCTTTCAACATACGCAATGATGGACTCCTTCTCACTGTCCGACAGCCCTCATTACCCACGTCAAAACGAATATATGTCATGGCACACAATGGTGGGTTGTGTGTGCTGTAAAAGTAGTGACCCAACCCTCCAGGCATCCCCAATCCCCCAAATCCCCAATAGTAGCAAAGGGACTTGGGGCCACGCTACACGACAGTATTATGGCAACTAATTCGGCGCACAATTTTTTAAGCTTGTCTTTACGATGCAGACTTTTTCTTCATTTACTGCCGGCGTAAAACTTTAATCTCCTCAGTCTGACTTGGCGCTTATAATATCTTCGATCGAACCGGTACTTAGCGTTCCAACTTAGACACGGGGAATCGACGGGCCGAGGTTCGTAAACGACGAGCATACAACTAGACAGTCACGTGGTGGTGTAAGGAGTTACGGCGCTCCAGCTGGATGTGGCAATATCCGGTATTAAATCAGTCAGTAGCTAGTCCCAGGTCTCTTCACAAAATGGGGAAACAAAAAATTGGTGAATGACTGGGTGGCTGTGAATGTGAGATCCAGCATCTGATAGATGTGAACAAAGTGTGCAAAGTCTGGCTTGCAATATCCACTTAAGAACGTATGCCCAATCCTTGAGGCATTGCCTAGGCCGTAAAAAACAAATAAAAAAGCCGGCCATCAAACACAACCCCCTCATAGAGCATTCCGCCCCCTTACTGCACGGCCACAACGTGATTATTGCAAGCAAGGCCTGAGCGCATGTTTTACCTAGAGAAGCATCCACCTGTGTGCCACTTATCCTTTCAACATACGCAATGATGGACTCCTTCTCACTGTCCGACAGCCCTCATTACCCACGTCAAAACGAATATATGTCATGGCACACAATGGTGGGTTGTGTGTGCTGTAAAAGTAGTGACCCAACCCCCAGGCATCCCCAATCCCCCAAATCCCCAATAGTAGCAAAGGGACTTGGGGCCACGCTACACGACAGTATTATGGCAACTAATTCGGCGCACAATTTTTTAAGCTTGTCTTTACGATGCAGACTTTTTCTTCATTTACTGCCGGCGTAAAACTTTAATCTCCTCAGTCTGACTTGGCGCTTTTAATTTCTACGAGCGTACCGGTACTTAGCGTTCCAACTTCGACACGGGGGAATCGACGGGCCGAGGTTCGTAAACGACAAGCATACAACTAGACAGTCACGTGGTGGTGTAAGGAGTTACGGCGCTCCAGCTGGATGTGGCAATATCCGGTATTAAATCAGTCAGTAGCTAGTCCCAGGTCTCTTCACAAAATGGGGAAACTAAAAATTGGTGAATGACTGGGTGGCTGTGAATGTGAGATCCAGCATCTGATAGATGTGAACAAAGTGTGCAAAGTCTGGCTTGCAATATCCACTTAAGAACGTATGCCCAATCCTTGAGGCATTGCCTAGGCCGTAAAAAACAAATAAAAAAGCCGGCCATCAAACACAACCCCCTCATAGAGCATTCCGCCCCCTTACTGCACGGCCACAACGTGATTATTGCAAGCAAGGCCTGAGCGCATGTTTTACCTAGAGAAGCATCCACCTGTGTGCCACTTATCCTTTCAACATACGCAATGATGGACTCCTTCTCACTGTCCGACAGCCCTCATTACCCACGTCAAAACGAATATATGTCATGGCACACAATGGTGGGTTGTGTGTGCTGTAAAAGTAGTGACCCAACCCCCCAGGCATCCCCAATCCCCCAAATCCCCAATAGTAGCAAAGGGACTTGGGGCCACGCTACACGACAGTATTATGGCAACTAATTCGGCGCACAATTTTTTAAGCTTGTCTTTACGATGCAGACTTTTTCTTCATTTACTGCCGGCGTAAAACTTTAATCTCCTCAGTCTGACTTGGCGCTTATAATCTTTTCAAGCGTACCGGTACTTAGCGTTCCAACTTAGACACGGGGGAATCGACGGGCCGAGGTTCGTAAACGACGAGCATACAACTAGACAGTCACGTGGTGGTGTAAGGAGTTACGGCGCTCCAGCTGGATGTGGCAATATCCGGTATTAAATCAGTCAGTAGCTAGTCCCAGGTCTCTTCACAAAATGGGGAAACAAAAAATTGGTGAATGACTGGGTGGCTGTGAATGTGAGATCCAGCATCTGATAGATGTGAACAAAGTGTGCAAAGTCTGGCTTGCAATATCCACTTAAGAACGTATGCCCAATCCTTGAGGCATTGCCTAGGCCGTAAAAAACAAATAAAAAAGCCGGCCATCAAACACAACCCCCTCATAGAGCATTCCGCCCCCTTACTGCACGGCCACAACGTGATTATTGCAAGCAAGGCCTGAGCGCATGTTTTACCTAGAGAAGCATCCACCTGTGTGCCACTTATCCTTTCAACATACGCAATGATGGACTCCTTCTCACTGTCCGACAGCCCTCATTACCCACGTCAAAACGAATATATGTCATGGCACACAATGGTGGGTTGTGTGTGCTGTAAAAGTAGTGACCCAACCCCCAGGCATCCCCAATCCCCCAAATCCCCAATAGTAGCAAAGGGACTTGGGGCCACGCTACACGACAGTATTATGGCAACTAATTCGGCGCACAATTTTTTAAGCTTGTCTTTACGATGCAGACTTTTTCTTCATTTACTGCCGGCGTAAAACTTTAATCTCCTCAGTCTGACTTGGCGCTTATAATCTTTTCAAGCGTACCGGTACTTAGCGTTCCAACTTAGACACGGGGGAATCGACGGGCCGAGGTTCGTAAACGACGAGCATACAACTAGACAGTCACGTGGTGGTGTAAGGAGTTACGGCGCTCCAGCTGGATGTGGCAATATCCGGTATTAAATCAGTCAGTAGCTAGTCCCAGGTCTCTTCACAAAATGGGGAAACAAAAAATTGGTGAATGACTGGGTGGCTGTGAATGTGAGATCCAGCATCTGATAGATGTGAACAAAGTGTGCAAAGTCTGGCTTGCAATATCCACTTAAGAACGTATGCCCAATCCTTGAGGCATTGCCTAGGCCGTAAAAAACAAATAAAAAAAGCCGGCCATCAAACACAACCCCCTCATAGAGCATTCCGCCCCCTTACTGCACGGCCACAACGTGATTATTGCAAGCAAGGCCTGAGCGCATGTTTTACCTAGAGAAGCATCCACCTGTGTGCCACTTATCCTTTCAACATACGCAATGATGGACTCCTTCTCACTGTCCGACAGCCCTCATTACCCACGTCAAAACGAATATATGTCATGGCACACAATGGTGGGTTGTGTGTGCTGTAAAAGTAGTGACCCAACCCCCCAGGCATCCCCAATCCCCCAAATCCCCAATAGTAGCAAAGGGACTTGGGGCCACGCTACACGACAGTATTATGGCAACTAATTCGGCGCACAATTTTTTAAGCTTGTCTTTACGATGCAGACTTTTTCTTCATTTACTGCCGGCGTAAAACTTTAATCTCCTCAGTCTGACTTGGCGCTTTTAATTTCTAAAAGCGTACCGGTACTTAGCGTTCCAACTTAGACACGGGGGAATCGACGGGCCGAGGTTCGTAAACGACGAGCATACAACTAGACAGTCACGTGGTGGTGTAAGGAGTTACGGCGCTCCAGCTGGATGTGGCAATATCCGGTATTAAATCAGTCAGTAGCTAGTCCCAGGTCTCTTCACAAAATGGGGAAACAAAAAATTGGTGAATGACTGGGTGGCTGTGAATGTGAGATCCAGCATCTGATAGATGTGAACAAAGTGTGCAAAGTCTGGCTTGCAATATCCACTTAAGAACGTATGCCCAATCCTTGAGGCATTGCCTAGGCCGTAAAAAACAAATAAAAAAAGCCGGCCATCAAACACAACCCCCTCATAGAGCATTCCGCCCCCTTACTGCACGGCCACAACGTGATTATTGCAAGCAAGGCCTGAGCGCATGTTTTACCTAGAGAAGCATCCACCTGTGTGCCACTTATCCTTTCAACATACGCAATGATGGACTCCTTCTCACTGTCCGACAGCCCTCATTACCCACGTCAAAACGAATATATGTCATGGCACACAATGGTGGGTTGTGTGTGCTGTAAAAGTAGTGACCCAACCCCCCAGGCATCCCCAATCCCCCAAATCCCCAATAGTAGCAAAGGGACTTGGGGCCACGCTACACGACAGTATTATGGCAACTAATTCGGCGCACAATTTTTTAAGCTTGTCTTTACGATGCAGACTTTTTCTTCATTTACTGCCGGCGTAAAACTTTAATCTCCTCAGTCTGACTTGGCGCTTTTAATTTCTACGAGCGTACCGGTACTTAGCGTTCCAACTTCGACACGGGGGAATCGACGGGCCGAGGTTCGTAAACGACGAGCATACAACTAGACAGTCACGTGGTGGTGTAAGGAGTTACGGCGCTCCAGCTGGATGTGGCAATATCCGGTATTAAATCAGTCAGTAGCTAGTCCCAGGTCTCTTCACAAAATGGGGAAACAAAAAATTGGTGAATGACTGGGTGGCTGTGAATGTGAGATCCAGCATCTGATAGATGTGAACAAAGTGTGCAAAGTCTGGCTTGCAATATCCACTTAAGAACGTATGCCCAATCCTTGAGGCATTGCCTAGGCCGTAAAAAACAAATAAAAAAAGCCGGCCATCAAACACAACCCCCTCATAGAGCATTCCGCCCCTTACTGCACGGCCACAACGTGATTATTGCAAGCAAGGCCTGAGCGCATGTTTTACCTAGAGAAGCATCCACCTGTGTGCCACTTATCCTTTCAACATACGCAATGATGGACTCCTTCTCACTGTCCGACAGCCCTCATTACCCACGTCAAAACGAATATATGTCATGGCACACAATGGTGGGTTGTGTGTGCTGTAAAAGTAGTGACCCAACCCCCAGGCATCCCCAATCCCCCAAATCCCCAATAGTAGCAAAGGGACTTGGGGCCACGCTACACGACAGTATTATGGCAACTAATTCGGCGCACAATTTTTTAAGCTTGTCTTTACGATGCAGACTTTTTCTTCATTTACTGCCGGCGTAAAACTTTAATCTCCTCAGTCTGACTTGGCGCTTTTAATCTTTCTACTAGCGTACCGGTACTTAGCGTTCCAACTTCGACACGGGGGAATCGACGGGCCGAGGTTCGTAAACGACGAGCATACAACTAGACAGTCACGTGGTGGTGTAAGGAGTTACGGCGCTCCAGCTGGATGTGGCAATATCCGGTATTAAATCAGTCAGTAGCTAGTCCCAGGTCTCTTCACAAAATGGGGAAACAAAAAATTGGTGAATGACTGGGTGGCTGTGAATGTGAGATCCAGCATCTGATAGATGTGAACAAAGTGTGCAAAGTCTGGCTTGCAATATCCACTTAAGAACGTATGCCCAATCCTTGAGGCATTGCCTAGGCCGTAAAAAACAAAAAAAAAGCCGGCCATCAAACACAACCCCCTCATAGAGCATTCCGCCCCCTTACTGCACGGCCACAACGTGATTATTGCAAGCAAGGCCTGAGCGCATGTTTTACCTAGAGAAGCATCCACCTGTGTGCCACTTATCCTTTCAACATACGCAATGATGGACTCCTTCTCACTGTCCGACAGCCCTCATTACCCACGTCAAAACGAATATATGTCATGGCACACAATGGTGGGTTGTGTGTGCTGTAAAAGTAGTGACCCAACCCCCCAGGCATCCCCAATCCCCCAAATCCCCAATAGTAGCAAAGGGACTTGGGGCCACGCTACACGACAGTATTATGGCAACTAATTCGGCGCACAATTTTTAAGCTTGTCTTTACGATGCAGACTTTTTCTTCATTTACTGCCGGCGTAAAACTTTAATCTCCTCAGTCTGACTTGGCGCTTATAATCTTTTCAAGCGTACCGGTACTTAGCGTTCCAACTTAGACACGGGGGAATCGACGGGCCGAGGTTCGTAAACGACGAGCATACAACTAGACAGTCACGTGGTGGTGTAAGGAGTTACGGCGCTCCAGCTGGATGTGGCAATATCCGGTATTAAATCAGTCAGTAGCTAGTCCCAGGTCTCTTCACAAAATGGGGAAACAAAAAATTGGTGAATGACTGGGTGGCTGTGAATGTGAGATCCAGCATCTGATAGATGTGAACAAAGTGTGCAAAGTCTGGCTTGCAATATCCACTTAAGAACGTATGCCCAATCCTTGAGGCATTGCCTAGGCCGTAAAAAACAAATAAAAAAAGCCGGCCATCAAACACAACCCCCTCATAGAGCATTCCGCCCCCTTACTGCACGGCCACAACGTGATTATTGCAAGCAAGGCCTGAGCGCATGTTTTACCTAGAGAAGCATCCACCTGTGTGCCACTTATCCTTTCAACATACGCAATGATGGACTCCTTCTCACTGTCCGACAGCCCTCATTACCCACGTCAAAACGAATATATGTCATGGCACACAATGGTGGGTTGTGTGTGCTGTAAAAGTAGTGACCCAACCCCCCAGGCATCCCCAATCCCCCAAATCCCCAATAGTAGCAAAGGGACTTGGGGCCACGCTACACGACAGTATTATGGCAACTAATTCGGCGCACAATTTTTTAAGCTTGTCTTTACGATGCAGACTTTTTCTTCATTTACTGCCGGCGTAAAACTTTAATCTCCTCAGTCTGACTTGGCGCTAATTTTTTTTAAAAGCATACCGATACTTAACGTTCCAACTTCCACACAGGGGAATCGACGGCAGTTGTAAA